>NC_048597.1:73450757-73641506 GCF_003668045.3 Cricetulus griseus | reverse complement strand
AAATATGATAGTTAGTAACACAGGTTCAGAAAGATAAGTAGTATAAGTTCAGTCTCATGTGCTAACTCCAGCTTCCAACTGTTAAATATGCATATAGAGATGTGAGTAAATATGGGGGAAGCTCAGAAAATATTCAAGGGATCATGTGACTAAAATATAAGAGATAAACTTTAAAGGAATGGAGGCGATTAGAAAGTAGAGAAAATATGAAGGAAAGAATATGGGGAGCAAAACGAATAGTGGGGAAAGGAGGCAGAGAAAGGAAGGGTAAACAGTCTGGAATGCAACCAATGAAAATGAAATACGTCTGAAAACCTTATGCCTTAGGTTTCTGTTGTTGTGAGAAAACATCCTGAACAAAAGCATGTCAGATAGAAAAGCTTATTTCTTCTTACCCTTTCAGGCACTGTTCATCATGACTTAATGTCATAATTTATATTGTCTTTGTAATTACTTTAAAATATCTAATATTGATTTGCATATGTCATATTTTTGTATTCTACATATGGGGATTTAGCTTGGAACTGAGCTGTAGAGGTATTCTGTTTACTGACTTTTCCTTCATTCCTTGATTAATTTGCTTTCTTTTTTTTTTAAATTTTATTTTATTTTATTAGTTCTAGATAGGGAACAAGCTTATTTCAAGTCCCTTCTCCCTCTCCCTCCCCTCACCCCCAAACTTTCTCCCCCACCCCCAGCCCATCCCCCCAACCCCATCCACCCACTACTCCCCAGGCAGGGTAGGGCCCTCAACGGGAGCTCAGCAAAGTCCACCAAGTCTTCCTATGCTGATCCTGGGCCCTTCCCCATGTGTCCAGGGCCAGAGTGTAACCCTTCATATGGGATGGGCTCTCAAAGTCCCTTTTTGCACCAGGGAAAAATACTAATCCACTACCAGAGGCTCCCTGGAGTGCAGAGGCCTCCTTATTGACATCTATGTTCTGGGGTCTGGATCAGTCTTGTACAGGCCTCCTGGACAGCATCTGGGGTCGATGTGCTCTCCCTTGTTCAGGCCAACAGTTCCTGTGGGTTTCTCCAACCTAGTACAGACCCCTTCGTTCTTCATTCCTCCCTCTCTTCAACTAAATTCCCGATTTCAGCTCAGTGTATATCTGTGGATGTCTGTCTCTGCTTCCATCAGCCACTAGGTGAGGGCTCTAGGATGGCATAAAGAGAAGTCATCAATCTCATTTTAGGGGAAGGGCTTTTAGGTTATCCTCTCCACCATTGCCTGGATTGTCAGATCATGTCATTCTTGTAGGTCTCTGGAGATCTCCTGGGTTCGAGATCTCTTCTCAAACCTATAGTGGCCCCTTCTGATATGGTATCTCTCATCCTGCTCTCTCTCCTCTATTCTTCCCACAACTCAATATTTCTGCCCCTCCATTTCCTCTCCTCTACTCCTCTTCTCCTGCTCTTATTGTAGCAGCTCCCTCTCCCCTACCCTCATGCTCCCAATTAGTTCAGGAAGAGCTTACATAGCCATCTTTCCAATTCACTGGGAACATGAATAAACCCCTTTAGAGTCCTTCATGTTTTCTAGTTTCTTTGGTGAAGAGGATTATAGGCTGGTAAACCTTTTCTCTATTTCTAAAATTCATATATGAGTGAGTACATACCATGTTTGTCTTTTTGTGACTGGGTTACCTCACTTAGGATGGTTTCTTCTAATTCCATCCATTTGCCTGCGAATTTCAAGATTCCATTGCTTTTTTCTGCTGAGTAGTACTCCATTGTATAAATGTACCACATTTTCTCAATCCATTCTTCAATAGAGGGGCATCTAGGTTGTTTCCAGGTTCTGGCTATTACAAACAATGCTGCTATGAACATGGTTGAACATATGTCCTTGTTGTAAGTACATGCCCTATTTGGGTATATACCCAAGAGAGGAATGGCTGGATCTTGAGGTACACTGATTCCCATTTTTCTGAGCAACCGCCATACTGATTTCCAGAGTGATCTTACAAGTTCGCACTCAACCAGCAATAGAGGAGTGTTCCTTTTTCTCCACATCCTCTCCAGCATAGATTGTCATTGGTGTTTTTGATTTTAGCCATTCTGAAAGATGTGGGGTGGTATCTCAGAGTTGTTTTGAGTTGCATTTCTCTGATGGCCAATGATTTTGAGCACTTTCTTTAAGTGTCTTTCAGCCATTTCAGATTCCTCTTTTGAGAATTCTCTATTTAGTTCTGCACCCCACTTTTTAATTTCATTGTTTGGTGTTTTGGTGGCTAGCTTCTTGAGCTCCTTATATGTTTTGGAAATCAGTCCTCTGTCAGATGTGGGATCGGTGAAGATCTTTTCCCATTCTGTGGGTGGTCGTTTTATCCTACTGACTGTTTTCCTTTGCCTTGCAGAAGCTTCTCAGTTTCAGGAGGTCCCATTTATTAATTGCAGACCTCAGTGTCTGTGCTACTGGCGTAATGTTCAGGAAGCGGTCTCCTGTGCCAATTTGTTCAAGGGTAATTCCCACTTTCTCTTCTAGAAGATTCATTGCGACTGATCTCATTTATGGTGAGATCTTTGATCCATTTGCACTTAAGTTTTGTGCATGGTGACAGGTATGGATCTATCTGCAATTTTCTGCATGTCTGAATCCAATTGTGCCAGCACCATTTGTTGAAGATGCTATCTTTTTTCCATTGTATAGATTTAGCACCTTTGTCAAAAATAAGGTATCCATAGGTGTGTGGGTCAATATCAGGGTTTTCAATTTGATTCCATTGGTCTATCAGTCTATTTTTTTGCCAATACCAAGCTGTTTTCAGAACTATGGCTCTAAGGTAGAGCGTGAAGTCGGGGATGGTGATGCTTCCAGAATATCCTTTATTGTAAAGAGTTGTTTTGGCTATCCTGGGCTTTTTATTTTTCCATATAAAGTTGAGTATTGTTCTTTCAATGTCTGTGAAAAACTGTGTTGGGATTTTGGTGGGGATTACATTGAATCTGTAGATTGCTTTTGGCAGGATTGCCATTTTTACTATGTTAATTCTACCTATCCAAGAGCATGGGAGATCTTTCCATTTTCTGGTATCTTCTTTAATATCTTCTTTTAAAGTCTCAAAGTTCTTATTGTACAGATCTTTTACTTTTTTGGTTAGTGTTACCCCAAGATATTTTATGTTGCTTGTGGATATTGTGAAAGGTGACGTTTCCCTGATTTCTTTCTCATTGGATTTATCATCTATATATAGTAGGGTTACTGATTTTTGTGAGTTAATTTTGTATCCTGCTACCATGATAAAGGTGTTTATCAGCTGTAGGAGTTCCCTGGTAGAGTTTTTGGGTCACTAATGTAGACTATCATGTCATCTGCAAATAGTGAAAGTTTGACTTCATCCTTTCCAATTTGAATCCCTTTGATCCCCTTTTCTTGTCTTATTGCTCTAGCTAGAACTTCAAGTACAATATTGAAGAGGTATGGAGAGAGTGGACTGCCTTGTCATGTTCCTGATTTTAGAGGAAACGCTTTGAGTTTCTCTCCAATTACTTTGATGTTAGCTATTGGTTTGGTGTATATTGCGTTTATCATGTTCCTGTTATATGTTCCTGTTATTCCTGTTCTCTCCAAGATCTTTATCATGAAGGGATGTTGGATTTTGTCAAAGGCTTTTTCAGCATCTAGTGAGATGATCATGTGGTTTTTCTTTTTTAGTTTGTTTATATAGTGGATTACATTGATGGATTTTCGTATGTTGAACCATCCTTGCATCCCTGGGATAAAGCCTACTTGATCATGTGGATGATTTTTCTGATATGTTCTTGTATTCGGTTGGCCAATATTTTGTTGAGTATTTTAGCATCGATGTTCATGAGGGATATTGGTCTGTAGTTCTCTTTCTTAGTCATATCTTTGTGAGGCTTGGGTATCAAAGTGATTGTAGCCTCATAGAAAGAGTTTGGCAATATCCCATCTGCTTCTATTTTGTGGAACAGTTTGAGGAGTACTGATATCAGCTCTTGTTTGAATTTCTGGTAGAATTCTGCAGTGAAGCCATGCGTCTGCCGTGGGGCTTTTTTTGGTTGGGAGGCTTTTGATTACTGCTTCTATCTCATTAGGGGTTATAGTTCGATTTAAACTGTTTATCTGATCTTGATTTAATTTTGGTAGGTGATATTTATCCAGAAAGTTGTCCATATCCTTTAGATTTTCCAATTTTGTGGAATACAGGTTTTCAAAGTATGACCTAAAGATTCTCTGGATATCCTCAGTGTCCGTTGTTATATCTCCCTTTTCATTTCTGATTTTGTTAATTAGCATGCTCTCTCTCTGCCTTTTGGTTAGTTTGGCTAGAGGTTTGTCTATCTTATTGATCTTCTCAAAGAACCAATCCCTTGTTTCATTGATTCTTTGTACTGTTTTCCTAGTTTCTACTTTGTTGATTTCGGCTCTCAGGTTGATAATTTCCTGGCGTCTACTCCTCCTTGGTGTGAGTTTCTCTCTTAGCATGCATACTACTTTTCAGTTGTTCTGTCAATTCTCTAATGTGACTTTCCTCCAGTTTCTTCATGTGAGCACTTAGTGCTATGAAATTCCCTCTTAGCACTGCTTTCAGGGTGTCCCATAAGTTCGGGTATGTTGTGTCTACATTCTCATTAAATTCTAGGAAGTCTTTAATTTCTTTTTTTATTTCTTCCTCAACCCAGGAATGGTGCAATTGGGTGTTATTCATTTTCCACGCAATGTAGGTTTTTCTGCAATTCGTATTGCTGTTGAATTCTAGCTTTAATGCATGGTGGTCTGATAAGATACAGGGGGTTATTTCAATACTTTTGTACCTGTGGAGGTTTGCTTTGCTGCCAACTATGTGGTCAATTTTTGAGAAGGTTCCATGTGGCGCTGAGAAGAAGGTATATTCTTTTGTGTTTGGATGGAATGTTCTATAGATATCTGTTAAACCCAGTTGTGTCATAACTTCTTTCAGATCCTTTGTTTCTTTGTTAAGTTTCTGTCTAGTAGTTCTGTCCAATGGTATAAGGGGGGTATTGAAGTCTCCTACTATAAGTGTGTGTGTGTTTATGTGTGGTTTGAGCTTTAGTAATGTTTCTTTTACAAAAGTGGGTGCTTTTGTATTAGGGGCATAGATGTTCAGGATTGAGACTTCATCTTAATGTACTTTTCCTGTGATGAGTATGAAATGCCCTTCTTTATCTCTTTTGATTGCTTTCAGTTTAAAGTCTAATTTGTTAGATATTAGTATCGCTACCCCAGCTTGTTTCTTGAGCCCATTTGATTGGAAAATCTTTTCCCATCCTTTTACTCTGAGGTATCGCCTGTCTTTGAAGTTGAGGTGTGTTTCTTGTACACAGCAGAAGGATGGATTCTGTCTTCGTATCCATTCTGTTAGCCTATGTCTTTTTATGGGTAAGTTAAGACCTTTGACATTTAGGGATATTAATGTCCATTGTTCATTGGTTCTTGTTTGCTTTGGATTTATTGTTGGTGGTGTCATTGTGTGTGGATTTCACCCTCCTGTTTCTTTTTATGTTTGGTAAAATTAGATTATCTATTGCCTGTGTTTTTGTGAGTGTAGTTATGTTCGTTGGGTTGGAGTTTTCCTTTCAGAACTTTCGGTATTGCTGGATTTGTGGATATGTATTGTTTAAATCTGTTTTTGTCGTGGAATATCTTGTTTTCTCCATCTATAGTGATTGAAAGTTTTGCTGGGTACAGTAGTCTGGGTTGACATCCATGCTCCCTTAGTGCTTGTAGGGTATCTATCCAAGACCTTCTGGCTTTCAGAGTTTCCATTGAGAAGTCGGGTGTGATTCTGATTGGTTTGCCTTTATATGTTACTTGGCCTTTTTCCTTTGCTGCTCTTAATATTTTCTCTTTATTCTGTAGATTTGGTGTTTTGATTATTATGTGTCGGGGCGACTTCTTTTTGTGGTCCAGTCTGTTTGGTGTCCTGTAAGCTTCTTGTACTTTCATAGGCATATCCTTCTGTAGGTTGGGGAAGTTTTCTTCTATGATTTTGTTGAATATGTTTTCTGTACCTTTGAGCAGTATTTCTTCACCTTCTTCTACACCTATTATTCTTAGGTTTGGCCTTTTTACGGTGTCCCATATTTCCTGGATATTTTGTGTTAGGGTTTTGTTGGACTTGAGGTTCTCTTTGGTGGATGAATGTATATCCTCTAGCGAGTCTTCAGTGGCTGAGATTCTCTCTTCCATCTCTTGAATCCTGTTGGATATACTTACATCTTTAGTTCCTGATCGTTTATCCAACCTTTCCATTTCCAACATGGTCTCATTCTGTGTTTTCTTTATTGTGTGTATTTCAGCTTTCATGCTTTGAACTATTTCAAGAGCTTCCTTCACTTGCTTGGATGTTTTTTCTTGGCTTTCTTTAGATTCTTTAAGAGATTTATTTATTTCTTGAATTTTTTGGTTTGTCTTTTCCTCCAATTCATTTAATTTTTTGTTTGCTTTCTCTTCTATTTCTTTAAGGGATTTTCTTGTTTCCTCTTTAAAGGTCTCTATCAACTTGCTGAGATAATTTTTGAGGTCCATCTCATCTTCATGCTCTGTGTTGGGCTTTTCAGCTCTTGCCGGAGTGGAGTCCCTAGATTCTGGTGGTGTCATGTTGGTCTTTGTGTTGTTGAGTGAAATCTTATTCTGTCTTCTCCCCATATCTTCTTTTAGTGGGTGCGGGTGGGTTCTCTCTATCTCCTCTTGTGGCCCAGTGGTGTGTGGGGGCTAGGAATTCGATGTCCACAACTCTAGATGATCTCGACGCTCCTGGTGGTCTCCTCGCTAGTTCCTAGTTTCTCGGTCGTTCGGCGGAATGGAAGAGTGGGGTGCTACCAGATTTGGGGCACAGGGAGCTCCTCCCTGCCTGGGCTTGTCTGGCCCAAGCCGGCAGGCACAGGCGGGGGTGGTGGGATGGGGGTGGTGGGGTGTTCTGGCCTGGGGTCGGGAGCGGGCAGGAGCTCACTCACCTAGTTCCAGGTCAGTCTGCGGCGGCGGAATCTAAGAATGAACTTTAAGTCTTTAAAGAAAGAAGATATCAGAAAATGGAAAGATCTCCTGTGTTCTTGGACAGGTAGGATCAGCATAGTAAAAATGGTAACCCACTTCTCTGACTCTCCTGGCCTGGGGACTGCATATGGGTGAACCCATCCCAGTGAACCAAGCCATCCAGAGTCTGCCTACATCATAGTACTAGTCCTGCCTCCACCCACAGGGAGGAGTGAGTGTGGGCCTGTTTCAAGCTATGTTGCTGAGTATGTGGTTGATTTTAGAGAAGCTTTCATGTGGTGCTGAGAAGGTATATTCTTTTGTGTTTGGATGGAATGCTCTATAGATGTCTGTTAATCCCAATTGGGTCATAACTTCTGTTAGTTCTTTTGTTTCTTTGTTAAGTTTCTGTCTGGAGGTCCTGTCTAGTGGTGAGAGTGGGGTGTTGAAGTCTCCTACTGTAAGTGTGTGAGGTTTTATGTGTTATTTGAGCTTTAGTTATGTTTCTTTTATGGATGTGGGTGGGTGCCTTCATATTTGGGGCATAGGTGTTCAGAATTGAGACTTCATCTTGATGGATTTTTCCTGTGATGAGTATGAAATGCCCTTCTTCATCTCTTTTGATTGATTTTAGTTTGAAGTCTAATTTGTTAGATATTAGGATTGCTACACCAGCTTGTTTCTTGGGTCCATTTGATTGGAAAATCTTTTCCCAACCCTTTACCCTGAGGTAACATCTGTCTTTGATGTTGAGATATGTTTCTTGTGTACAGCAGAAGGATGGATTCTGTCTTCATATCCATTCTGTTAGCCTGTATCTTTTTTATAGGCAAGTAAAGACCATTGACATTGAGGGATATTAATGACCATTGATTGTTGATTCTTGTTTGTTTTGGATTTGTTGTTGTTGTTGGTATTATTGTGTGTGGATCCCCCCCCACCCTTTTTGGTGTTTAGTAAAGTGGGATTATCTATTGCCTATGGTTTTTTGAGCGTAGTTATCTTCATTGAGTTGGAGTTTTCCTTCCAGTACTTTCTGTAGGGCTGGATTTATGGATATGTATTGCTTAAATCTGGTTTTGTCAGGGAGTATCTTGTTTTCTTCATGTATAGTGATTGAAATCTTTGCTGGATACAGTAGTCTGGGCTGGCTCCATGTTCCCTTAGCGTTTGTAGGACATCTATCCGGGATCTTCTGGCTTTCATAGTTACTGTTGAGAAGTTGGGTGTAATTCGAATAGGTCTGCCTTTATGTGTTACTTGGCCTTTTTCTTTTGCTGCTCTTAATATATATATTTTTTATTCTGTAAGTCTGGTGTTTTGATTATTATGTCCCAAGGGGACTTCTTTTTTGTGGTCCAGTCTATTTGGTGTTCTGTAAGCTTCTTGTACTTTCATAGGCATATCCTTCTTTAGGTTGGGGATGTTTTCTTCTATAATTTTGTTGAATGTGTTTTCTTTGAGCTGTATTTCTTCACCTTCTTCTATACCTATTATTCTTAGGTTTGGTCTTTTCACAGTGTCCCATATTTCCTGGATATTTTGTGTTAGGGATTGGTTGGACTTGAGATTTTCTTTGGTCCATGACTGTATATCCTTTAGTGAGTCTTCAACACCTGAGATTCTCTCTTCCATCTCTTGTATTCTATTGGTTATGCTTACATCTGTGATTCCTGATCGTTTACCCAGATTTTCTATTTCCAGCATCCCCTCATTCTGTGTTTTCTTTGTTTCTATTTCCACTTTCAAGCCTTGAACTGTTTGAATTGTTTCCTTCACTTGATTGGTTGTTTTTTTTCTTGGCTTTCTTTGGATTCTTTAAGAGATTTGTTTATTTCTTGAATTTTTTGATTTGTCTTTTCCTCCACTTCATGTATTTTTTGTTCATTTTTTCTTCTATTTCTTTAAGGGATTTTTTCATTTCCTCTTTAAGGGTCTCTATCATCATCATGAGATAGTTTTTAAGGTCCATCTCTTCTTCCTCTGCCTTGGGCTTTTCAGGTCTTGCTGGTGTGGAGTCCCTAGATTCTGGTGGTGTCATATTGGTCTTTCTGTTGTTGAGTGTGTTCTTATACTGTCGTCTTCCCATCCTTTCTTCAAGTGGGTGCAAGTGTGGTCTCTCCCTCTCCTGTAGTCTCCTGGTGGCATATGTGGTCCAAGACTTCAGTGTCTTCAACTCTGGTCTGGCCTCTCCTGGTATTCTCCTCACTCAAGCAGAGGTGCAGGGGGCGGGCCAAGGGTGAGGTGTGGCCAGACTCAGGGTGTGCCTTCCTGTCTGGGCCGGTCCACTCTATGGGAGGAAGATTCGAGGAGGGGGTGATGGGGGGAGTTGGGGCCAAAGCAGTACCCAGAGTCACCTCAGGTGGCAGGCAGAGCTGTCTTCATATTTTATTAACTCACAATTTTTTAACATTATTGTTGGGATTATATTCTTTATAAAATCCCCTTGAGCAAAGAGAAAACACATAGCTATCTTTAGTAAACATGTTCTTAGATTTGTCAGAAACAAAAGCAGACCTGTGGAAAAATGGAGTGTTAAAGAGGAAAGAACATTTTATCCCAGTTAGAGGAAAATGGGCCTGGAGAGCCCAGCCGTTGAGACCCAGTGGATCCTACCATAGCAGCTCCTCACTGACTTGCCTAACATTTGGGTCTTTGATGTGATCTGTGACTCTCAAAGTCTTAGCTCCCTTTGTTAATATGCCAGTGTTGGGGACATGTAGCTGGGAAAGCTTTTAAGTTACCTTTAGGAGCTAATAAAAGAACCATGAGAAAACTGCATTAAGATGAAAACATTACATTAGAAACATCTTAGAGGGTTGATTGGTTTTGCCTTGGTCTAATATAAAAGTGGGTTGTGATCCCCAGGGATCCAGTGCCTTGGCTGTAAAACAAGATTCTTGTGAGGTTTCAGCTGATCCTACCCAACCATTATTGGTTAGCCCAGAAAGGAATGTCTGTTGAAACAGCATGGCTCCTAAGATAGTGTGTCTTGCCTCAGGCAAACACTTTCAGGAAGGAGAGACTGTACCTTGAACATCACCCCTATAAAATTCCTCATTCCCAAGCCCCTTCCCCACCTCATAAAGGGTCCCAGCCATATGCCCACCCCCCGACGACCCCTCCATTTCCTGTGGGAAAGTGGCAACCCCTCTCTGTGTGTGCTAATAAATGTAATCTCATCTGTTGAGGTCAGACTGCAGCCTTTTTTCCTACCTTTTGTCTCTTTATGCTGCCTTAGAAATCTAACACACAGAGGATTCAGTGGGACAATGGCTTGTGCCATGTGGTGACATTAACCAAGAAGGTGGTGGAATTACAGGTCATTGGTGAAAGGTTCAGCTTTTAATGCTGATTGGCTCTACCTCTTTAAGAGACAGACACCACCCCCTGACAACAGTCAGGGCATGCACAGGGCGGGGCCATCACCACATCACCCACCACGCATACGTGAGGACTCTGGGCATGCGTGGAACCTCAGTGCGCATATGCAGTCTTCCCTTTAAAAGTTCCAACTTCCCTGCTTCTCTTTCTCTGCTTTTTCTTTGCTCTGCTCTTCTCTTCTCCCACCTAAGCACTTTCTCTGCCTCTCTATGGTGACCAGCCATGGCGGTCAGCCATTACCCCTGTTCCTCTTCTCTCTTACTCCCTCTATTCTGCCGGGCCTATAATAAAATGGTTAATATGTCTCATCTTGCACCTCTTCCTCTTTTTCTTTATATCTAATTTAAACAAAAACATAACATTTGGCACAGCTACCCCAGGACGTGGCAGCACCCCAACCTTCTCAGGTCCCCCAAAGATGGTCAACGCCCCCCATGTCAGCAGGAAGAAGTCTTGAGAATTCGATGCCCTTATTCCTTAACCTGCCAGGTCTAACACCCCACCTTTTTTAATAATAAGTAGAGGTGGGAATGAAAGGTTCAGGCTTTAATGCTGATCAGCTCTACCTCTTTAAGAGACAGACCCCACCCCCTGACAACAGTCAGGGAACACACAGGAAAATGTGCTACGTCATCACCATGTTACCCACCACGCATTATGGCCTGTGTGAGGACTCTGGGCATGTGTGGAACCTCAGTGCTCATGCACAGTCTTCCCTTTAAAAGTTCCAACTTCCCTGCTTCACTCTCTCTCTGCTGCTTCTTTGCTCTCTGTTTGCTTCTACTTCTCTTCTCTTTCTCTCTATGGTGACCAGCTATGGCAGTCAGCCATTACCCCTGTTTCTTTTCTCTCTTAGTCTCCCTACTCTGCCGGGCCTATAATAAACTAGTCAATATGTCTCCTCTCCTCCTCTTTTTCTTTATATCTAATTTAAACAAAAACATAACAATTGGTCTTCATTATATCATTGGCAAAAATGGCAACCAAGTCACATGGTTACCTCCACCTTTATGAGGTCCCACAGTCAAGATGTCATCTGTTCAGTGCAAACTCTATTGTAGGGAGCCGTTCCTGCATTCTCCATTACAATGATGGTGCCTGCAGACACCAAATGTAAATTACTTCACAGGCGCTGGGTAATTTCCATTCCTTTGATCTCTGCCTATCCCGTGGCTCATTTGGCCTGAGGAGCTGAAGCCATTCATAGGGTAACACGTCCCAGGCGGCTTGCCAGCCTTTATTAAGGAACGGGATTCTTGGTTCAGGGTCTCCACTCTGGTAAGCTTATGCTCTCCCCTCTCAAGATGCATTAAAGCTTTTCTGCAGAAGGATCCGAGTGTCCTGCGTGTATTTCTTGCCGGCGAGAACATACAGCGCGCGGGACATATGGTGCCGAAACCCGGGAACTTGTTAACATCGCCGGCACTGCGGAGACCCCTCTAACGGGGCGGATTCAGAACTGCAGGGTGGTAAATTCGGAGAGGTATGTCTTTTCTAGACTTTGGCTTGGGAATGTTGCTATTTTGGGAGGTTAATGTAGAGGCTTCTGTGCTTTTACTAGGAGCTATTTTGACCTTTCTCACTGTTGTAACAATCTTAAAGAAGTCCAAAATTACATGTCAGAAACTGAATGTGGTGAGAGATGGGGCGCGCCCAACAATAAAATATAAGGAAAAAGGACCTCCCGGGATATCTAGTGACAAGGGAGTGAATAATTTGTTAAGAGAAACAACAACAAATAAGAAAAAAGGACCTCCTGGGATGTCTAATGACAAGGGAGTGAATAATTTGTTAGATGATTCTGTAAATAAGTTTAAAGCTTTAAATCTTGATAGCTCTGATGACTCTAAAAGCTCAAGAGATAAAGTTTTAGAGGAAACAGCTCAGCTAGGTAAAAAAGAAACAAAAAAGGAGGGAGAGAAAATAGGGGATAACCGGTCACACCCCGGTAAATTTAAGAGACCTGTTAATCCAGCGGGTGTACTTCCATCAGCACCCCCATTATATGAGTTACAACAAAAATTTGGTACCGACTCCTTTTTACCATCAGAGGAGCGGAGGAAATTACAGATGGCTTTCCCAGTCTTTGATAGGGGAAAAGGCCGTGCATGTTATTTAACACTTCTTGAAGGCCTGGAATGCCTGGGGCTTTAAAGCCTCATAAACATTAAAGCTCAGGGCCATACTGAGGCCAAGCACCAAACCTCAAAACCTAAAAGGCCAAAAGAAAATGGTAAAATGGAAAGATATCTTAACTGATCTTTGGAGAGGCCCGGATCCTATTCTCATAAGATCCAGGGGAGCTATTGTGTTTTCCCACAGGATGAAGAAAATCCTCTGTGGATCCCAGAAAGACTCACCCGAAGAGCCCCTTTGGACCTTCAAAAGTTGAAACTCCACCCTCTCCCTGGGAGTTGAGAGCCGCTATTGTTATCCAGATTAACTCCTGTCCTTGACGGAGAGATTGTATCGCTTAAGGGGTGGGGGTGGGATTGTTTGATGCAGCCGTTTGCGGATTGGTGTTACTCCTCTGTCTGGTATGTAAGCTCTAGGCTCAAAACTTAGAGAGACAAAATGGTTATCGCCCAAGCGTTTATTTGGCTAACTATGCTTAAGCAATAGGCCGCCGGCCAGACAGCTCTTGCACACCCGGAGCCTAGGCTCATTGCACAGGGTAGAGTGTCTGGTTTGAGCAGCCCATGAGGGATGTCGAACAGAGCTTCACACAGAGAAGTTGCCCAGTATGCAGGCTTCTCTGGGAGGTATGTTGTCCTGCATAAGGGTTGCCTGCCCCAGCCTCCCTTTCCCAGAAAAACGGCAGAGGACAGGTCGAGAGTGCTTCGGGTCAAGCTAACAGCCTGATGGCGACTCTTGTACACAGTCTTAATGTTTGATTTGGGAAGGTACAACCTCTGCCTCTATCCCTCAACATATGGGTGACCTATTTGCTTGTAAAAATATAAAGCCTTATCATTAATTAATAAAAAGGGGGATATGTAGGGAGCCGTTCCTGCATTCTCCATTACAATGATGGTGCCTGCAGACACCAAATGTAAATTACTTCACAGGCGCTGGGTAATTTCCATTCCTTTGATCTCTGCCTATCCCGTGGCTCATTTGGCCTGAGGAGCTGAAGCCATTCATAGGGTAACACGTCCCAGGCGGCTTGCCAGCCTTTATTAAGGAACGGGATTCTTGGTTCAGGATCTCTGCTCTGGTAAGCTTATGCTCTCCCCTCTCAAGATGCATTAAAGCTTTTCTGCAGAAGGATCCGAGTGTCCTGCGTGTATTTCTTGCCGGCGAGAACATACAGCACGCGGGACACTCTATCCCATGGTAAACCCATCCCCCACTGGATTATGAGTCCCTGGGATCAAATGTAGATTGTTACACCTTCTTTAAAAAGATACTTTAGCTGGGCCATGGTGGTGCACCCCTTTAATCCCAGCACTTGGGAGGCAGAGGCAGGTGGATCTCTATGAATTTGAGGCCAGCCTGGTCGACAAAGCAAGTTCCAGGACGGCCTCCAAAGCTACAGAGAAACCCTGTCTTGAAAAACAAAACAAAAAAGACACTTTAGTTAGGTAGGTGTCTTAGTTAAGATTTCCTCTACTGTGAAGAGACACCATGACCATGACAACTCTTTTTTTATTATTCAAATTAGAAACAAGCTTGTTTTACATGTCAATCCCAGTTTCCTCCCCCTCCCCTCCTCCGATACCCCCCACCCATTTACTATCCCATCCCCTTTCTGCTCCCCAGGGAGGGTAAGGCCTTCCATGAGGCGATCTTCAAAGTCTGTCATATCATTTGGAGCAGGGCCTAGACCCTCCCCGGTGTGTCCAGGCTGAGAGAGTATATCTATGTGGAATGGGCTCCCAAAGTCCATCTGTATACTAGGGATAAGTACTGATCCACTGCCAGAGGCCCCATAGATTGTCCAGGCCTCCTAACTGCCACCCACGTTCAGGGGGTCTAGATCAGTCCTATGTTGGTTTCCCAGCTATCAGTCTGGGACCATGAACTCCCCCTTGTTCAGGTCAGCTGTTTCTGTAGATTTCTCCAGCCATAGAAACTCTTATAGAGGAAAACATTTAATTGGGGCTGGCTTAAAGTTTCAGAGGTTTAGTCCATCATCATCATGGCAGAACATGGAAGCATGCAGGCAAAGATGGCTCTGGAGGCAACAGAAGAAGACTGTGAGCCACATGGGCATAGGTTGAGCATTGGAGATCTGCCTCCACAGTGACACACTTCTTCCACCAAGGCCAAACCTACTCCAACAAGTCCACACCTCCAGATAGTGCCATTCCTTCTGGGCCAAGTATTCAAACATATGAGTCTATGGGGCCATTCCTCTTCAAACCACCTTACAGGAGCAGATGGTGCCTATGGCCTAGGCAGGTAGGCCCAAAATAGCAAAATAAAAAGGGAAAGGAATTTTATGGTCTCAGCTCAAGGAAACTGAGTCTGTGAGTAGCTGATAGAGTAGTTTGAATCATAGCAGTGTTTCTCTCAGAGTTTCAGATGAATAACTTCCTAATGAGTGGTATCAGCTCAGTTCTGGGGTGGGGGGAAATTGGGCTGTTTTGCTGTCCTTTTTCTTGTCACAGAGTCGAGGGTCAAGCCTGACACAGGACAAAGATTTGGAGGACAAACAGATGATTCTGCAGTGGAAGGACAAATCCCATCCAGAGCTTAAATAGCACCAGAAAATTTGCAGACAACATGTAATATGTTCTGCTTTTGATAGGGAAGAGCCTTATCAGCCTGATTAGTATCAGAGAGAGAGAGAGAGAGAGAGAGAGAGAGAGAGAGAGAGAGAGAGAGAGAGAGAAGGAGTTTGAACTGGTAAACCGCAAGTGCAGAAAGGAGGAATAAAACAAGACAGAGTGGAGCTAGAAAAGAACTCTGAAGGTGAAAACTACTTCAGATCTTTTGCCATTCTGTCTTATGAAGCCATCTGAGTCAATGAGAATTTGAAAGTCAGAGGTATTATCTACCTTATCCTGGGTCCAGACCTCAGCCATTGGGTGTACTAATGCCTTGAGGTTTGTTTTAAGGAAGCCAAAGGTGTGTAAGGATGGAAATCTTGTACCCCATTTTAGGCAAGGTAAAGGCAAGGCAAGTTTCAACTACAATTCAAAAGTGGCTGGGAATGAGGGATCATTTCCAGCTGTAACAGGAGTCCCAAATTCCAGTGACTGTGAGGACAGAGCCAGAGGGATCCCCAGGATGCAGATGAGAATGTCTATAACACCCTTAATCCTGGTTGTCACCTTAGTTGGTGGATGTTGAATGTGCTGTGGTTGAATGCCAAAAGGCCTCTGCTCTAGAGGTTCGAGGAGAGAGACAGAGACAGAGATAGAAAGATGGAGACAGCCGGGCATTGGTGGAGCATGACTTTAATCCCAGCACTTGGGAGGCAGAGGTAGGTGGATCTCTGTGAGTTCGAGGCCAGCCTGGTTTCTAGAGTGAGTGGCAGGATAGGCTCCAAAGCTACACAGAGAAAACCTGTCTCAAAAAACCAAGAAAGAAAGAAAGAAAGAAAGAAAGAAAGAAAGAAAGAAAGAAAGAAAGAAAGAAAGAAGGAGACAGAGAGAAACAGAGGCAGATGGCACACAAAAAACTCAGAGGTGGCTTTTTAGTCTATGTGGTAAGCTCAGTGAGTGACCATGCTCTCAATGGGATGTTATCAGAAAACAGTAAGAGACAAGAAAGGTTGAGAGAGAGAGAGAGAGAGAGAGAGAGAGAGAGAGAGAGAGAGAGAGAGAGAGAGAGGGAGAGAGGGAGAAGAGTTGGGATGTATTACCCCCAAACCTTTCCTGGTTTTGGCACTATTGTTAGCTCAGGACTGGTGAAGGGAACTTGGAAATAAAGAAAGCAAATAGGCATCTCCAGAAGCAGAATTGTTCTTTTAATGAGAAAAAGTGAAGAGTCACAGTTCTTCTGAGGGATGGAGTCTGTGTGAATGTAATGTGGGGGTCTTGGGTTTTATAGGAAGGAAAAGGGGGAACTTTGGGGATGGAGGAGTCCATCTTCAGGTCAGTTTCCCTGTAGTCTCAAAGTGATAGACACCAGCATGTTTGGTAGGTGGACCTTCCAAATGTCATAATGTTTTTATACTAATAGAAAGTCATAAATTAAGTCAAGTTTAAAATATACTGGTGGGTGCATCAGAGATAGTCACCATTAGCATGGAGGCAGACTGTGACCTTTGTGTTCTCCGCAAGTACCTGTTTTTCCCTATCCCCCTTGCAACCAAGGGAGGTCCAGAGCTTGAGAAACTGTAACTCTAGTAACTCCTCTTCTGTCCTCCAAGGTCACCAGACATGCATGTGATACTTTGGCTGTTCTAGCATTATGACAGTGTGTGCCAGCATGTGCTGAGTGACACCGTGGCTCCACAGAGACAGGTGCTGCTGGGGTTCCTGTGCAAGTCTCAGCCCTACTAAGGCAGCTGGCAGGAAGATGGCTGGAGCAGCCTTTCTCCAACTTTATTCCTAAATCCAATGTTGATGAAAACTACAGGATAGGACAAGGCATCAATAATCCGGGGCTGGCTGTTCTGCTGCTCCTGGTCCCGTCCTGTGAGAGAGGGAGGGTAGATCTTGAAGATAACATCAGCTGTAGAAAATCTAATGTCACCCATAAGGGACTTTCATCATCAAGAATCTCATGTGAGCGGGAGACCAGACTGAGCCCCTGAGGATAGAGAATCCAGTTTTTTGGCTTCTATGGGCTACACATTATATACACAAATGAGAGCTGAGAATTAAAAAACTGTCTTTACACAGTTTTTATAATGTCTGCCACCACAGATGGTACAGATATAAAGTTTGTGATCTCTAATAAAGAAAATTAACATATCTAAGTAATTAAAAGGAGGGTCACCTAGGAGCAGGTACATCTTGGCATTGTAATTTGGAACTAATGTATCATCATCACCTTAAAGAAGCAATTGCAGCTCTCAGAAAGCATTCAATGTGTTCATCAAATATTTGGTTCTAATTTTACTCTTATTTTTTAGGCTCAATTTTTAAAAATTATGTGTTTGGCACACATATATGAGTGTAGGTGCCTGTGGAGGCCAGAGGCATCAGATTTCTGGAGCTGGAGTTATAGGTGGATGTGAGCTGACTTACCTGGGTGCTAGAAATGGAACTCAGATCCACTGGAAGCACAGCAAGTACCCTTAACGATGGTGCCACCTCTCCAGCCTATATGTGTTTCATTCGTGAAAATAGTTTCTCACAAGCAAGAGCAATGACATGAATCAGATGCGATGTTGAAGTGAGAAACATTCGTCCTCAGAAGACAAGACCTCAAATGCCAGATCGAAGTTCTTCGTATTCCACTTGAAAATCAGGCAACATATTAATTTTGACAGAAAGCACAGTTGCAAATATATCTAAATGTCAATTATTTCCCCAAAACTCTTGAAATCTGTTGTCGCTTTCTTTTTGCTGTGTTTAACTAGTGTACTAAAATTTATAAAATTATTGGCCTTAATTTGAGCTGGCCATAATTTTATTTTCATTTAGAACCAAAATTATGACTTGAAACATATTGATGACTTGGTATTCACCTTGCTCAAAAATCATAAAATCATTTTAACATTTGGCCTACACTTAGCCACTTATTTTCAAAAATTAAATGATGTCACAATAGTTACATCAACAACAGTTCCTAGAATGGGTGATTTAATCCCTTAACCGTTATAAAATTTACAGTCCTAATGATATGAACGCTCTTATACATACATTTCTCTATCATTATTATTGCGGGTGCATGCTGTGTGTTCATAGGTTAAAGTGGCATATGTGCCAGAGTGTCAGAGGGTGACTCTGTGGAGCTATTTACTGCTTTCTACATTAATGAAGGTTCTGAGGATCAAATTCAGGTACTAGGCTGGTGAGGAAATTACCTTTACCTGATGAACTGTTTATCTCCATGCTAACATATTTTTGATATACTGTGCAATGATGTTGCATTAAAAATGAGTTTTGGTAGGAACTGCATTGTCATCTACTAATTTTACAAGTCCCTCTCTTTTAGCTGTCATTGCCTGGGCATCATCGGTAACTGCACCGATCCTATGACAATGGACATCGAAAATGGCTTTAACATATTGTCTTACAGCTACATATAAATCTCTTGTTTTGATTGTGTCTTTTAATGGTACTTTAGAAGCCACTAAATATCACTTCAGTGACATATCCATGATGGCTACTCTTGGTTGTCAACTTGACTACATCTGGAATTAACTAAAACCCAAAAATGGCTAGCCAAACCTTTAAGAAAAAAATTTTAATTACATCATTTGAAGTGGGAAGATCCACTTCTAACCTGGGTCTTTGAGTGGAAAAAAACCATCATTAATCTAGGATAGGAAGACCCACCTGTAATCTAGGCCATGCCTTCTGCTGGAAGAAGGAAACTCTCCTTTTGCCTGCTTCCTCTTTCCCTCATTAGTAAATCTGTTCCTTCACCAAAGTCTACTTCTTTGGGATTTCAGAATATACTGAAGACCAGCGAGATATCCTGCCTCATGGATTGAACCATTACTGGATTCTTAGACATTCTGCACATAGGCAGCCATTGTTGGATTAGCTGGACCACAGTGGGAACTATTTTCCAAACTTAAATAAATGCATTTGATTATCCTGATTCACTAATTGTGGGTGGCAATGGATTTGGTGATGCTGTATATAAAACTTTAGATGGCTTGTGATAAAATAAGGAAAATCATGCTGCTGGTTTGTTGCTTTTAGCATCCCTGGATAAACTGACAAAGGAAAAGGATGATGAGATATGTGATAAAATTAACCAGCTTCCAGAATCTCAGGAGATGGTGAAGGACAACAATGAACTTAGTGATAAAACTGACCAGTTCCAGTTGTGCATATACAGTCTAAAGATTTCTAAGTGTGCCTTGGAAGAGACTCTTCATTCTAGTAGCCACAGAGCTCAAGTTGTGAAAAATCAAACCAAAGCCTTCATTATAATGCCAACTGAATTATAGTGAAAATTCAAGTACCAGCCTTGGAGGATGTCAGCATTTAAAAAGTAAGGGTATTGACTAGTAAAGAATGGGATCTTGTAACCTGGGATGGAGGTAAGAAGCTTGAACCCTCAGAATCTTGAGGGTTTATCTCACTTGAGGGAGTAGTCTCTCCACCCTCAGGAGAAGATGTACTCCCACCTACCCCCCCCCTGAAATATTGCCCTTTTCACATTTGACTGAGGAAAATTATCTTCGCTGTCTGATAAACCAGCAGTGACTTTCTTGGATGGAGATGCCCGGCAAACAATACTATGTCTCTCAGGGCCCACCTACAGTTGCCTCTAGACCTATAACCAGACTTGAGGCTAAGTAGGCTCCTAGGAGGGAGATAGGAAATGTAGTTCATGAGTAGGTGTGCTATACTATTGATAGCTTAATGAGTTTGCTAATTCATTCAAGGAGAACTCTGAGGAATGTGTGTGGGAATGGATTTTAAGGATGTGGGATAATGGTGAAAGAAACATTAAATTAGAACAGGCTGGGTTTATTGATATGGACCATCTGAGTGGAGATTCTAGGCTTTTAATATGGACGCTCACACTGGTAAAGAAAACAAGTTGTCAAAAGTCTGTTTGAATGGTTGGCTGAAGGAAAAGAGCCTTTGAAAAGGATAAGGAGATGCCTGGTATCTTCTGGCTTAGTGTTGATGATGGGATATTAAGATTCAGGGAAATTGCAATTCTAGAGTGGATAGCTGTGTCAAACCTAATCCTCCACAATGGGAAGGCCCAGAAGACATGCTCTGCACTAATCCTGTAAGGTGTAAAGTGGTGAGAGGGGCACCAGCACATTTGGACAGCTTTGTTGTTGCCCTTGTCCTCATCTTAGACTTTAGGTTGGAGACACTGCTGCTCAGTTGGTTTAATTAAATGCAATGAGTTTAATTGGGCCCTAAAGTAGCAGGGGCCAGGTGGCAGCACTGAATTGGCAAAGGCAAGGTGATCTTAGTCATTATAATAGGCATCACAGACAAAACAAAGTCCATGATGGCCTGACTCAAAATGATCAGCACAGTCAAAGTGAATTTTATGGTGGTATGACTCATATGGACCTTTGGTACTGGCTAATCAATCATGTTGTTTCCAGGCATGAAATAGATAGGAAGCCTACTGAATATCTGTTTGCTCTGTGTAAGTGGAAAAATTATCAAACAAATAAAGAAAAGCTACATTGGATGGTGGTGAAAAGGAATCTCAGCTCATGAATGAATTTTCAGACTTGAGCCACTTTGCAGATCCAGAAGTGCTTGAATTTAGGGACAGCCAAGTTCTCCTGAGGAAGGACCCTGATAAGACACCTCAAAGTTTTGTAGTTAGCCTTTCTCCAGTCCTTCTCCAGCCATTTACAAGGGTGACTGTAGAATGGGGCAAAGGAAACATTCAGACTTTCCAGGGACTGTTGCATACTGGTTCTGAATTGATGCTGATTCCAGGAGATCCCAAGAAACACTGTAACCTTCCAGTTAAAGTAGGGGCTTATGGAGGTCAGGGGAATAAGGAAATCTTGGCTGATGTCTGACTAACAGTAGGTCCAGCAGGTCCCTGAATTCATCCTGTGGTTGTTTCCCCAGTTCCAGAATGTATAACTGGGATAGATACACTTAGAAGTTGGTAGAATTCTCGCACTGGCTCCCTGACCTGTGCGATGAGGGCTATTATGGTTGGAAAAGCTACATGGAAACATCTAGAGTTGCCTATGCCAGGAAAAACAGTGAATCAAAAAAAAGTATCACATCCCTGGAGGAACTGCAGAAATTAGTGCCACTGTAAGGACTTTAAAGATGCAGGCAAGGTGGTTCCCACCACATCTCCCTTTAACTCTACTGTCTGTCCAGTTCGGAAGACAGATGGATCATGGAGAATGACAGCTAACTATCAAAAGCCCAATAAAGTAATGACTCCAAATGCAGTTGCTGTATTTGAGCAGATATACACATATCCTGGTACATGGTATGCAGCTACTGACCTAGCAAATGCCTTTTTCTTGCTGTCCATAAAGACCACCAGAAGCACTTTGCTTTCAGTCAGCAAGGCCAGCAGTATATATTTACAGTTTTACTTCAACAATATATTAATGCTCTAACCCTGAGTCACAATTTAGTTAGAAGGTATCTCTATTGTCTGTCTCTTCCACAAAATTGGTGCACTGTATTGATGACATTCTGCAGACTGGAGAATAGCAGTGAGCAGGAGGTAGCAACCACTTTTGACTTGTTGGTAACATATGCCCATCAAAGGATTGGAAATAAATCCAACCAAAATTCAAGGACCCCTACCTCAGTGAAATTATTAGGAGTCCAGGAGTGTGGGACATGCAGGCATATTCCTCATAGGGTAAAGGGTAAGTTATTGCACCTGGTCCCTCCCACCACCAAGAAAGAAACACAATGTTTAGTGGTCCATTTGGATTCTGGAGACAGCACATTCCTCTCTTGGGTGTGTTACTCTGGTCCAATATACCAAGTGAAATGGAAAGCTGCTAGCTCTGTGTGGGGCCTGGAATAGGAGAAGACTCTTCAACAAGTCCAGGCTTCACTGCAGGCTGCTCTGTCACTTGGAGTGTATGAACCATCAGACCCTATGGTTTTTGAGGTGTCAGCGGCAGATAGTGATGCTGTTTGGAGCCTTTGGCAGGCCCAATAGGTGAATCACAGAGGAGACCTTTGGGATTTTGGAGCAAGGCTCTACCATCACCTGCAGACAACTGCTCTCTCTTTGAGTGACAGCTCTTGGCCTGCTATTGGGTCTTAGCAAAGAAATGGTCAGATGTGCAGTTGTTCAGATCCATGGGCTGTAGCAAATGGATAGATAGGCTGGATAGTCAGGGATTTGAAAATAACATGATTGGAAAATTGATGAGAAAGATGTCTTTGGAAGCAGTATGTGGAAAGTTCTCTCCAATAGGGTGAAGGATGTGGAGATATTTGTGTCCCATATAAATGCTCATCAAAAGGTGACAGGCTGAGGAGGAATTCAGTAATCAAGTAGGTAAGATGATCCATTCTGTGGACAGTCTTTTTCCCCAGACATTGGCCAATGGGCTCACAAAACAAGTGGTCATGGTGACAGAGATGGGGGTTTTGCATGGGCTCAACAACATGGACTTTCACCCAACAAGGCTGACCTGGACACAGACACTGCTGAGTGCTAGATCTGCCAGCAGCAGAGACCAACACTGAGACCCAGGTATGGCACCATTCCCTGGGGTGAGCAGTCAGTGACCTGGTGGCAGGGTGACTACATTGGACGACTTCCTCTGTGCAAAGGAAGTGCTTTGCCCTTATTGGAGTAGACATTAATTCTGGTTATGGGGTTTCCTTTCCTCCATGTAATGCTTCTGCCAAAATCGCCATCATTGAACTTACAGAATACCTTGTTCACCATCGTGGTATTCACACAGTATTGCTTCTGACCAAGGAACTCATTCTTTTGATCTGTGAAGACCTATCTCTAATCTGGGCCACACCTTCTGCAGAAGCTTATATAAGGATATGGAAGAGAGAAACTCTCTCCCTCTCACTCACTCACTCTCTCTCTCCTCTTTTTTTTATTTTTGGTTTTTGGAGACAGGGTTTCCCTGTAGCTTTGGAGCCTGTCCTGGAACTCGCTCTGTAGACCAGGCTAGCCTCAAACTCACAGAGATCCACCTGCCTCTGCCTCCCAAGTGCTGGGATTAAAGCTGTGTGCCACTGTTCAGCAGAGAAGCTCTCTTTTTGACTACTTTCCCCACCCTCATCAGCAAGTCCATTCCTGCACCAGCATTAATGCCTACTACTTTGGAATTCTGGCATATACTGAAAACCAGCTGAGACATCCAGCCTTATAGACTGAGCAACTACTGGATTCTTGGATTCTTGGGTCTTCTGTACATAGGCAGCTATTAGACCACAGCTCATAAGTCATTCTAATAAATTACATATACATGTATATGTATGGGGATTCATTCTGTACTCTAGAGAACCCTGATTAATGCATCCATCATCGATATCTGCAATGAAAATGGCAAACTGAGACCTATTTATAGCGTATCAGTATTTATATATTATATCTCAGTATATATATTATATATTATAATATATTTACTATATATTATAATATATAATATATTATATATATTATAATTATATATTATATCTCAGTATATATATACTTATATAAATTAATGTATTTATAGCATTAAAACTGTCATCTATGATCAATGCATAAAAGTTAAAACTTGCGACTCTACTCTCTACATTTGTGGGGGGCAGTGTTGAACATTTGGATGAACTAAGAAATGGAGATCACAAAGGTCACGCTTTCTGAACCTTCAGGAGGTTTTCCAATGTCAAGCTGACAAGAATACAGCAATTGTTTAGTCTCCAGGCTGGATGCCTTGGCCAGTCTTCAGTATCTACCAGAATCCCAAAGCGGTAGGTTGCTGAAGACAACACCCACACAACCCATTGAACATGGAGATGTTGAGCTGTTGTCTACAGCAAGGGGCAGGGCTGGTTCTCCTGTTCTCATACCCTTGGGGTTGGTTCACCGGTACCTACACCACCATGGCCAGCTCTCAAGTGCTGCAGTCGGTGAGGGGCAGGGCCAGTTCTCCTACTCTCATGTCCCAGAGGCCAACTCTCCTATGCTGCAGATGGCATAGGACAAGGGGGGGGCACCTTTCCCTCACCCACACCATCACATGGTAGATGGGGGTGGGGCCAGCTCTCCCACTCCTCAGGACTAGCTTACCCTCCCCCTTGCCAACAGGGTCAGCTCAACTCTGCTGCCTAAGCAAGGTACAGGACTGGCTCTCCCTAGTGCAGCAGTCTGTGAGGGGCCCAGCCAGCTCTCCCGCTCTCTTGACCCTGGGGCCAACTTTCTCTTCTGCACTGGGTGAGGAGGGGCAAGGGGGTCCATCTCTCCCTGAGCCACACCACCATATGACAGACAAGTAGTGGGGCAAGTGTTAATCCCAGTAGCAAGAATAAGACCACTACACAGTTTAAAGCCAAATTTGAAGCAAGCTTTAATTAAATACTGGCCAGGTGGGTGGGCTCTGGCCAGGTCCATACCCAGGTTCCTGGAAATGGCCCAGAATCAAGTATGGCAAGGGTTTGAGAAGGATAACCCATAATTCATCGAATTTCCCATCAGGTCCAATCCAGGGCAAGCATAGACATCCTGAAGTTATATCCAGCCTGTGCCCCCCCCACACACGTGATCAAGCACATCTGGTGCAGATGGGGAGTGAAAACATGTGGGTTGTTATCGCACACAAATAATAGCCTCCAGCATTACAGGAACTATCTGTCCTTGGGCAAGGGGCTTACAGATCACAGACATTTTTGCTTCATGGATCTCTAAGTAATTAAAACTTAAACTCTAACTTGGGCTCTCATACAAGCTCTCCCATGCTTATGTTGTGTGAGCTGGTTCAACCCCCATTCCCCCATCGATAGATCCAGCTCTACTATGCTGTCCAGGCCAGATCCATGGCCCACTGTGCAGCCCTAACTGTTTGCTCTTTTGTGGTAGCAGGAGCCATGGACATCAACACAGACCGCTGTGGCAGGGTCATGGACCCAGATGTGACACTTGGCAGCAGCCCAGGCCAGGACATCATCATGGCCCTGGGTGGCAAACAGGCCACCCACCTCAGCCCCCTCCTCACCGCCTTCACCTATTCAGATCTGCCTCTCTCCACAGGACATAAACCATTCTGCCACCCCCCTCTTCCATAATGGTGCCCCGGGCAGGCTTGTGGATCTTCTCCTGCTCAGTTCTTATGGTATCAAGCAGGCTCCTGTTCTCCACCCTCCCCCCACCTCACCCCCGTTTTCCTGGATTTCTTCATTTCCTCTTTAAGGACCTCTGTCATCATCACACAGACTGTTTTAAGGTCGTTTCTGTGAGCTTCAGCTATGTTGGAATACTCAGGGCCTGCTGCCGTAGGGTTGCTGGGCTCTAGTGGAAACCTATTGTCCTGGTTTTTATCAATTTTTATTTTTATGCTGGCATCTAGGCATCTGGGATTAGGAAGCTGGTAGGACTAGGTGATGGTATCTGGTTTTGTCTTTGTTGAGTGAGTGTTTTGTTCCTTGGGTTGTTTCCTCAAATTTTAGGAGCGTGTGCTGCTTGGTAGGAGATTTTCTGTGGAGCTGATAGGTATGGCCTCTGGTGGTTCGAGGTACAATGTGTTTCTGGGTATTGGGAGCCAACACTTAGGAATGGGGATGGACTAGGGGCCTGAGGGTTCACAGGCGGAGGAAAGCAGAGTGATCCACCAGGATCTGTTTATTTGATCTCCTTGGGATGGGAGTAGAGAGTGAAGGCAGGTTACCTCAGAAGGTCTGCCATAGACCCAGGGATGAGACTGGGGAATATCTACAGACAGCCCACCTGCTTCCTTGGCAGGGCAGGGAGTTGGGGGCTGGGATAAAGCAATGGGGGGGGGTTTAGGAGGAGGAGGTCCGTGGGATCCACAGGCAGAGAGGGAGGCTGCAGCAGGTGCTCTGTAACAGAGCTAGGGATGAGACTGGGGGATAGGGTTTGGAGGAGAGGGGGGAGTAGTGAAGGTCTTCAGTTAGCTTTCCTGTTTCCCTGACCTGCTCAGCTGGTATGTTCCCAGGGAATCCCTGCTGGTGCTGGAAGCTGGGATGAGGAGGGGCACGGGAGGCTGGAGGAGACCTTTGTGATCCATTGGGAATGGAGTCAGAGCAAAGGGAGACCACAGCAGGTGTTCTGCTACAGAGTTAGGGATGAGAATGGGGACTGGATTTGAAGGAGCAGGGGAGGTGAAGGTCTGCAGTCAGCCAACCTGCTTCCCTGGAAGGAATCTGACCAAGGCAACTTATAAAAGAAATAGTTTCAATTGGGCGTATGGTTTTGGAGGGCTAAAGTCCATGATGATTGAACAAGGACATGGCATCAAGAACAGCTAAGAGCTGTTCTTGCATCTTAAACTTTAAGAGAGAGAATGCTGACGACAGCTGGAGTCTTTTGAAACCTCAAAGCTGCCCTCAGTGACCTCCTCCAACAAGGCCATACCTCCTAATCTTTCCCAAACAGTTCCACCAACTGGGGACCAAGTATTCAAACATGTGAGCCATTTTCATTCAAACCACCATATACCACAGCTTTCTTTCCTTTAGTTATGGCCTCAATATGTAGCTCAAGCTGGCTTCGATTCCTGAATGCTGGGATTATAGGTGTGAACCACAACTGTCCTTTAGGTTTAAACGAAGCCCACACTTCAGTAATGGTGAGAGATGAGCAATCCTAGTTCCATTGGTTTTATTCTTGTGGAACCTGTCTTCCTTTTCAAACTTTAATGATTTATCTTGAAAAGAACTTGTTTTTGTTTTTTTTTGAAATAATAATCTATATAAACCTGACAATTGTGTGACATAACACATAGGAAAATATAATTAAAATTAGCTCTAGTGCAAAAGGTTTATTAAAAAGCATCTAATTGGGGCTGGCAAGATGGGTCCAGTGGGTAAAGGCACCTCCCCCCCAGCCTGACAACTGGGGTTCTATTTCTGGAACCTACACAGTGGAAGGAGACAACTAACCCTTGAAAGTTGTCCTCTGACTTCCAAATGTATGCTACAATGTGTTGCCCCCTTCCTCTTTCTCCCCCAAACACAATACAATAAATAGAAATATTTTTAAGTATATAATCTGATATTGGAAATAGAATTTGTGAGATCACTGAGGTCAACTAAGTTTTACTTCTCTTCAAACTTGATTTCATATTTAATTTTATCTAGGACTATTCAGAAACGCTTCACACTTGAGTGTTCCATCCAGAGAACTGTTCTTGTGGGGGAATGAAATGCACAAACAGGCTCCCAGGGAGCTTAGTTGGTCACTGTGGGTGACCAGACTGACCTTCCAACTCCAACCATGCTCCACAACCTAGAATACTCTCACCATTGCTAGTCTCCTGAACTTTTAACACCAAGGTTTTCAGAATGTCTATACTCCATGTGTGAATGTTGCAGAGGACAAAGAAGAGGAATCAAGGATTCTAGCTAGAAGGTGTTTTTGACAGGTGTGCTGAGAACAGCTTAAATGAGCAACAGGATGGTGGCTTTCTCACATCGACAAAGCACTGGAAGTGTTTGTATTCACCCTGAGCACATCACGTGTAGGGCCCTTTCCTAGGCCCTTGAATGTGAGGGGACAGTCACGAAATGGTTACAGATGACACCATAACTTAGATGGCTATTTTTTATTTTGAGGCAGGGTTTCTCTGTGTAGCTTTGGAGCCTATCCTGGCACTCGCTCTGGAGACCAGGCTGGCCTGGAACTCACAGAGATCCTCCTGCCTCTGCCTCCTGAGTGCTGGGATTAAAGGTGTGCACCACCAACACCCGGCTAGATAGTTATTTTTAAAGGGTCTTTAATAGCTCTCAAATGTCACAATACATTCACGTTTTGTTGTTCTTTCATGTCTCCTTTCTTTCTAGAAAATGGGGGAAGGGGGTCTTCAGATCCAGATGCTATGCACTGGCCAGCAGGTTTCTGAAGGTAGACTTCACATAGCTTCCAGGTGCTGCAGCCCAAAGCTACCAACGGCTTCCTAATCTAAGACATTCTAATCGGCCCCACTGTCTTGTAAACACAATTATTTTTCATAAATGTAGTGGGTGGACCCAAGTACTAGAAACAGTAGGTTGTCTCATTGAAAACAGTCTTGGAATGAGGCCTCTATTAGAGACAAAGAGTGCTCCCTAATTGATTAGAAAGGGCCTTACTCTTGCTTGTATGGCTATGGCTTCCAGGACTAAGAACCAAGAAGTTTGTTCTAGTTTTTTCCTCTGCATGGACATGAGGTCACATGCACATTAGTTATAACATCGACATCATGTGCCATTTTAAAATTCCACAGCTGTGTTTACCCTTTTCCAGAATTCCAGTAAATATTCCACAGACCATCATTAGGGTTTTCCTGGGCAATTGATGGTAGGAGCTGGCCTGCTGTGTGTGGACCCGCTAATGTTGGCCAAAACACCCGGTGGATGGGAAAAATAAGGAGAGGGACACGGAGGACACACCTGAATTTGGACAGAAGTTTTTCTTGACTTATGTTTGTCTTATGTTTGTTTGAGACTGGAACTTGAACTCTTGGGCTCACCTACCCCTCCAGCTTCAGCTCTGAGTAGCTGGGCTGCATTTTCACTTCATCTTTTCATGAAATTTGCAACACATTTTTAAAAGCAGTTTTAAGAGCTGGCAACTTCACACCTCTTTGTAGCTATCGGTGTATATCTTACCTTTCAGCAAAGCCACAGTTACTTTTGGGAACAATTAGCAAGGAAAAGAAACAGGGAGATACTATATTACCACCAGGTGGCAGACGTTTAATCTGGAAAAAAAATAAAAAACAAAAAACAAAAAAACCCGGCAGACCCCAGCTCGCTGTCAGGTGCGGAGAAACGCACGGTATTTAGGGTGGGAGTCACTCTCCCGTGGCTCGGAGGTCAGTGGGGAGGTCCCGTCGATCCGTACGTCCATCAGGCTGTGTGGTTGAGCCTCTGCACCCCCGGGAAGTGTGGTTCGAATATTCGGAGACGCCCGATGGCTCCGCGGACCCCCGAATGCTGGCCCCGACTTCCCGACCCCAGGTCCACTCCTGGCCCCGCGGCGGAGGCGCCCAGGCTAAAACCTGTGGCCTCGGGCCGCCGTCTTCGGTGACTTCAGGCGGCACGCTTCGCGCGCGCGTCGGGGCCAAATCCTCATCTTCATTTCGCTCCAGGCTCGGAGGACTAAGTAGGCTCCAAACCGCACAAACAGGAAGGAGGGAGGGCCGGGAGTGCGGGCAGAGGGCGGGTCGTTCCCAGCAGCGCGGGCGGTTCCTCCCCGCTCGGGTCCCCGACCCGCGGTGCCGGGGCGGGGCGTGCGCGTCAGCTGGGGCTAGAAAAGGCGGCGGCCGGGTCCGGCGAGGTGACAGCCCAATTTGGACGCCTTGCTGGGCCGACGCCGCCATGAGCGCCGCGCTTTTCAGCCTGGACAGCCCCGCGCGCGGCGCACCCTGGCCCACCGAGCCCGCGGCCTTCTACGAGGCAGGCAGAGCGGGCAAGCCGGGCCGCGGGCCCGAGCCGGGGGACCTGGGGGAGCCGGGTTCCACGGCCCCTGCCATGTACGACGACGAGAGCGCCATCGACTTCAGCGCCTACATTGACTCCATGGCCGCCGTGCCCACCCTGGAGCTGTGCCACGACGAGCTCTTCGCCGACCTCTTCAACAGCAACCACAAGGCGGCCGGCACGGGCGGCCTGGAGCTGCTGCCCGGCGGCCCCACGCGACCCCCAGGCTCCGGTTCGGTCGTCCGGGGCCCGCTCAAGCGCGAACCCGACTGGGGCGACAGCGACGCGCCGGGCTCCCTGCTGCCCGCGCAAGTGGCCGTGTGCGCGCAGACCGTGGTGAGCCTGGCGGCCGCGGCGCAGCCCACGCCGCCCACGTCGCCCGAGCCCCCTCGAGGCAGCCCAGGGCCGAGCCTGGCGCCCGGTCCCGTCCGAGAGAAGGGCGCGGGCAAGAGGGGTCCGGACCGCGGCAGCCCCGAGTACCGGCAGCGGCGCGAGCGCAACAACATCGCTGTGCGCAAGAGCCGCGACAAGGCCAAGCGGCGCAACCAGGAGATGCAGCAGAAGCTGGTGGAGCTGTCGGCCGAGAACGAGAAGCTGCACCAGCGCGTGGAGCAGCTCACGCGGGACCTGGCCGGCCTCCGGCAGTTCTTCAAACAGCTGCCCAGCCCGCCTTTCCTGCCGCCCGCCGGCGCCGACTGCCGGTAACGCGCGGCGTGGGCCTCAGAGACTCCAAACGACCGATACCTCAGACCCCGACGGCCGGCCCGGAGCAGACGCCGCCAGAGCCGCTGCAGTTTCTCTGGGATGTGCGAGCGACCGGAAGCTGCAGCTTGGACACTGGACTGCGAGAGGAGCTATGAGTCTTCCCTTCCCCCCTTAAATTATTTTTATAATGGTAGCGTTTTCTACGTCTTATTACCATTGCAGCTAAGGTACATTTGTAGAAAAAAGACTTTCCGACAGACTTTTGTAGATAAATGGAAGAGACTGCGCATGCTTTTTATATCAATTTTTACAATATTTGTAAGAATAAATAAGCATTTAAATCGCTGCAGCTTCCTATATTCAGTCTGTCCCGCACACAATGTGCTGGGACCGCAACAGGGAAAAGCAGGCACCTGGGAGCCAAGGGACCCGGTGAGGTGCCCACACGGGTAAGGAGGTGGATCAGTTAGTTGGCTTGCTTTGGAAGCCTGGCAGAGTTGGCCTCATGCTCAGTATTGCCAGTGGAAGGATCATGGGAAAGCATGGCTACTCCATGTTAGGTGGAAGGTGTGATGTGATCCCAGGGTGTGCAGACCTGGGTTGGGGCTGGCCAGAGAACAGCTGAAGGGTGAGAGGGTGGAAGAGAGCCCGAGAGTCAGAAACCGGATTCGTCTTCACTTGTGTGGCTTTGCTTTCATTTTCCTCAATCCTAGAGACATTGTGTAGATTTCAAAATGTGCACCAGGACAAATTCATATGGTAGTATATAAAAAGGACAGCTCCCAAAGCCGTTAATTGTAATGTTTGAGGGCTTAATAAAAAAAGCTTTTCTTCTAAGAAAGCCATGAGTTAGGATCACGGCCTGTTGTTACTATGCTGCTGTACAGAAGAAAACAATATTCAGGGTCCAAATACGTAGCTTCTAGTAATTTAAATCCTGTCCAAAGCACAGGATGGTGGCTCGCTGTGTGTGACAGGCATGTGGTGGAGCAAGCTACAGAAACCTGTTTGTTAATACAAATCTCAACACACCAGCTCATCCACATTGTATGGATGACAGTGCCATCTCTGGCAGTCCCAAGAATACTAAAACCACAAAGAGCATGGGTCGAACATTTATTTATTTATTATACAAGAGCAGCAATATCTCAATATGAGATACTGGTTGAAGCTTTACAGAATAGTCTTCCAGGGAACATTAATACCACAAAGAAAAAAATGTATAAATATTGGTAAAGTCTTAAATACTTTAAAGTTATAACAAAGAATTCTCCTAACAAATCAATATTTCCTTAGTAATGCAACATGAAGACCACAGAGACACTCAAGCTTTAGGAACATGTCCTTAAACTTATAGGAAGGTAAGTTAAAAAAATTGTAAGAAAGGTATTTTGATTTTTAATTTACAAAACCATCCTATTAATCTATTTGCCAGGAAAAAAAAATCCATTGAATTCAAAACCGTAAGAATACTCTGTGGAGTTAACACGGCTCCCCAAATCAAGCCCCCACTCTCTGTGCAAAGTTCCCGGATGTCAGGAAGCTAGTTGGTCGGCTTCTCCTGCACCCAGAAACTCAATCTCCTCCAGGGTGACGCAGCTGGTCTGCTGTGGGGTGATGGACTGCACAAAGCAGAGTAAAGGCCCCAACTCCTTCCCAAGGACATTCTTCACTTCAGAACTCTGCAGTGGTAGAAGCATGCAGGTTAAAACACAGTCCAAGACTTTGCACATTCTGTCCCCAACAACAATGCCAGAGCCAGGGCAAAGGCCCTTCTATAAGCTGCAACCTTCCTTGCAATGGAAAATTTTTGGGGGGTGGCTGGGTGAGGGTGTACTATAAAAGCCCCCTTTATTATAGCAAACAAACGAACTACTTTATTTATTCTCATAGCTGAGTCTTGCTGTTTTGTGTCTGCCAGGATAAAGTGGCCTAGGACAGGATTTGGAGACAATGTGCAGAGGAAATGCTATCCTTTCGTGGGGGGTGAGCTTTTGCATGTCTCCCACTTCCTTTGGGGACACTTCCCCAATCTAGCAACACTTCTGGTCAAAGGATTTCCTGGTGCTTGCCCCAAACTTCCCTCTTCAATTGGATTCCATTTCTTCTTGAGTTTCACAGGGCTAACATTTCTTTTTGTGCGGTGGTAATGTGACTTGAATTTTTATTCACAAAGTTAATCTTGGGAAAATTTCATCTCCAGACAGAAACACAGGTGCTGGGCAACAGGATTCCTGTCCCTGTTGTACCCTGTCTGGGCTTTTACAAATTCAACTTCAGAGCACTTGGGGTGGGGGGGAGACTAAAAAATGATCTTGAGGCTAAGACTGATACTGCAGGTGATGGTAAGCGTAGCTAGCGCCCTGACCTGTCCTCTGCACAAGGCAGCCGACATCCCTCCAGCATTTAGTTTTGTACATATGAATTTAGACCACTTATGGTCAAGGTGTTAGGGCCAAGGAAATGGACAGAAAATGTAGCCAACATAGACTCTGGCTTCTGGCATTCTACTTATGTCCTTAGTGTCACCCCAAGTCTGGACTGGCCACAGTGACTATGTTCTCGTGAGCAGTGGAAGGGACAGTGATGTCCTAAGCTTAGAAAAGGTGGCCAGCCCAGTCAGGCACTATGAGGAAGTTGGGTCAAGAGCCCTGGCTGGGGAGGCTTCTGTGACTGCAGCCCTGCCTTGAGGGTACCAGCAGATGGAGCAGACATGAACCATCCCAATGGAGCACAGAAGGGACTGTCTGTGCACCAGTGCTGGATGTTTTGTTTGTAGAGGATCAATCTGGAATATGAGCATAACACATGTTGACTCAATTTCCCAGTGGAGTTTGCTTCTTTGTAAAGTTTTGGATTCTTTAGTACAAAGTGAGCAAGGTCTACAGTGTGGGCCATAGTCTGATGGGAAAAAGAACTGCTGAACAAGAGGAAGATGAGAGAACTGGCAGGAGGCAGGTGTTTCACTGCAAGTTCCCTGTGTGGACAGCAAGCTCACGCTGCTCAACAGTGAGATCTGCACTGAGCACCAGCACACGATCAGGCTACCAATAGTTGGGGGAAGGATAATGGAAGAGGGACAGCTAAGTGATCTTCTGTGTCTCTTACTATTTTCCTTAACAGATGTTTAACTGTGAAAAAGAAGACCCAGGCTTTCCCATGTTTTTCTCTAGTAAAAGTGTGCATCTTTTGTTTTCTTTTGAGGCATAGTCTCATACCATGTAGCTCAGGCTGACCTTAAATTCCTGATTCTGTTGCCTTACCTCTCAAGTGCTGGAGTTACAGGGATGGAACTGCATGCTCAGCTCATAAGTATGGACTTTGGATTTCATAAAGGTCAGTAAAAATCATTTATGTTAATATATGGACATAGTAAAAATCATTTCTATGTAAGATGTATTTTGGGGAAATTAACAGGGTGGATTTAAAACATTCACATCAGCAAATTCATGCACTGTCTGTGAGTATGTATCTGTATATATAAAAATGTGTCTATCTGCTTTTAAGTATTTATTCATTCAATTTTGCATCTTTCTAAGAAAATGTGACAGTGCTGGGATTGAATCCAAGTTTTTTCTGCATGTAGGCAACTACTATTCTGCTGAGCTACAGTCAATTCCTGTGTCTATTGTTTTTAAAGACATAATGTATGGGTGCATTTTCTGAAAGTTGAGGGTACAGATTTCAACTCCACATCACCATAATGTCGATAGTGAGAAACAGCAAAAACAACAGTAGTTAATCCTGTTGCTTTCACATTCAGTGTGACCACAGTAAACACAAACAATTTAACATTCATGTACCTTAACCGGAAATAGTACATTTGTTCCAGGGAATGCTTTATGGAGAGCCCCTATTTCATTCTCTGGATTTTGTGACTGTTCATTCTCACCCAGAAAACCCAGAGTCTAGAGTGGGTGATTTGTAGCTGTGTCTGCACATAGGCTTCGACAGCTATCTTTCGTCAGGCTCCACTTCAGAACAGAGGCAAAGGTCCTGCTGGTCACTGAACGGAGCTGTGGGCAGTGTAGAGCTTGCTAAAATGTGCTCCAAGCTTGGCTTGTCCCCTTGTCCCACTGATGTGGACTCTGAAACTAGAGCAACTACAAATGTGACACCAAGGGCTATCTATGACCTCCCTGTGTGATTTAACATCTGTGCACATGTATGTACAAGTGTGCACACACAGATGAATGTATATGCATGTATAGCGTGCAAGTACACTCCTCATACACAAGTGCACGCACTCCTGCACTCCCACACACAGGAACACATGCCCACATGCCTTTCTAAGCCCTGTCAGTAGTTTTTCAGCTACCAGAGCATTGTGTTGAGAAGTCAAGTGTGTCAGAAACAATACACCTCAGTCAGCAGGAAATCAAAAAAGGAGGATTTCTGCCGGTGTTCCCTGGTGTCTTGATCCCCAAAGAGGTTTGCCTTACAGAGGGCCACCAGACACTGCCTTTGTGGGACATCAGTGTTCATGGTGGCCACTGAGTCAGAGGGCAGACATCAGTCTGTATGCACCATGGATCACAATGTAGATAGTGATGGTTGTGGGTCTTAGGTTTGTTTATGTAGGGAGGTTGGGTACATTTTGTTTTTCACCTTCAAGTAGGACTTCTTATGCTTTACCTCAACTTTCTCCACAGGGTATGTTCTCAGAAAGCCATGATCCACTGTTTTGTTTTTGTTTTTCCTTGGTTTTTCAAGGCAAGCTTTCTCTGTGTAGCTTTGGAGATGATCCACCTTCTTAAGCCCCCACTTGAGTACCTACATCCCTCTGGAAACCTCTAACATCAGTTTTGGTCTTCTCCTGGTCCAGCATCATCCATTGTTTCATCTTCCCTTCCATAAAGACCAAAAGGCAGGAGACTGATTTCAGCCAGTGGACACTGCTTTCTGTGCCCTTTGAAATACTGCAAGTTTCTTCATGTCCCTGTCTCATGCTTCTTATGTGGGATAACTACCAACTTCCAGCTGTTCCTTTCTGCAGGGATAAAAGCTACCTTGTTGGGATGTCTTTGTGGTGAGTCCCTCATGGAGAAGGACAACAGTTAGTGAGGACCATGTGTGAGCAATGCAATGGGCTGGAAATTCTTAGTCCATGGTGACTGGTGATTTTTACAGAATAAGAAAGTCAGCTGTGTCCTCTAACTTGGTGCCAAAGCATCACTATTTATTTGGACAACAGTGAGAGCAGCAGCAGCAGCAGCTCAGATGAAAGTTCCAGGACCGAGTGCAAGGGCACCAAAGAGCTTTGCAGCTGGCAGGCTTTATTCCAGGGGAACAGAAACCAGCAGCACCTTGCGAAGTCAGGGCTGAGAACCACAGCTCAGACCAATAATCCTCAAAGCTAATTTATGTATCTTCCAATTTTATTCAAACCCTGACAGCCATGGTTTAGGTAAAAGAGGGTTAATGGTGGCTCTGCGTTTCAGCTGTCCTTTTTGGCAAGGGCTGGGACAGGCAGGAGGGGCTAAGGAGAAACCCAACAGGAGGGTCAACACTCCACACATTCAAGCTGGAATTTGGCCGTGGGGACCAGTAAGAAAATACTCCTGTTTGGTAGCCAAAGTTGCTCTGGTCATCTTTTCATGTGGTACACTGGACAAGACTTATTCCATCCCAGGTAGCAGGTCCCTGACACCCTTTCCTGGGTTATCAATTCCATGAACTACTCACAGTGCATTTGTTATAGACAGGGATTTCATGCAGACACAGGCTAGCTTCAAACTTGCTATGTAGCTAAGGCTGATCTTGAACTCCACTCCCAATTTGCAGCTGTGTGCTACCACACTTATTCCACACAAGACTGCAGACTACACTCAGACACTGTGCGTGTCAGTCAGGCACGCCACCAATGAGTTACGTCTTCAGCTCCCTACAGTGTCCTTACATGGCTTCTATATGACTTCTACATGGTAAATGGCATTTCAAAGAACACGTGCCACAGTGAGGGCCAACTTTCACAATGTGCTAATTCTTTGCTTGGAGGCACATGCCACAATTTACTAAGTCTTGCTTGCTATAGTAATTCTCAAGGCAGGCAACCCCCAAAGTTCTGAGAAATAGCAATAATATTTTCAGTTATTCATGGTCTAGAATATCCAGTAATGAAAAGCTAAAAAGAGCCCTAGGGCCAGCAAGGTGACTCAAGAGGTAAAGGTGACTGTCATTATGCCTGATGACCGAGTTCAATTACTCCCTGGGAACTACAGGGGCAGGAGGAGATACCCAATTCCTACAAGTTTGTCCTCTGACGTCTATTTGCATACTGTGGCATGAAAATACTGATGTACAGACTGGTACACATGCACACACGCACAAATTAATTAATTCATGAAAAAGCATTTCTTAGGTAATCCTGTTTTGTGACTGGGAAGGCATGAAGAAGCTCTAGTCTCCAGGATGTATGTCTATAACAGGAGCCACAGAGGAAGATTTCCAGTGTCTAAAGGCTGATCTGAAAAGAATACTATTTCCAAACCAGAAGGATCTGATCCTGCCCTCCACGCTGTGTGACAGGACAAGATGGATGTTTCAATGTAAATGACTTGCGTTAGGATTTGTTGTAAGTGAACATATACAGCACAGGGGCTTCCTGAAGGGGCAACTTCACACAGGTTCAAGAGCACAGGGCACACTCAGAGCCCCCACACCATACTTACCCCATCCTTGGAGGCAGCAGACATCAGCAGTGAAGAAACACTGGTCTCCAACAGCTGTAGGAACAGGGAAGAAGGACTCAGTGACATCCACCAAGTGGCATGCATTCACCCAGGGTATTCCTGTCTGAGGATCACACTGAATCTCAGCTGTTTATAAAGTAAGACACTACACAGAGAAACTGTGACAGGTGACCTCCACTTCTCCTTCCCAAGAACTGAAGACAGCTCTTACCACATCCTTTCCTTACACACACAGTTTGCCATAAGGTAAACGACAGGACACACATGTAACCTGTTCCAGGGTCATCCTTGCAGTCCACAGTAGACACACAGAATCAAGTATGAGCTCCAGGTCCCTTACCTTGACCTTCACAGTACTCCTGGGCCTCGTGTGACAGTCCAGAAAGATGTGCAGGTGCTTCTTTTGAAGAGGTGACACGGCCAATTGTGAACAGTTCCCACAGGAGAAGGGGCCTCTGTTGTGTGAAGACAGAGAGAGAATATAAGCAACAAGGGCGGTATAGCAGCAGACTTATACAGCAAAGAGATTTCTCCAAACACAGATGTCTAGTGACAGAATCTCTGCTGTCAGAATTAAATTGTTGGACCCAGCCAGTAGCAGCTAAGGACTGGTGGGCTAACAGCTAGAAGCTGCTGAGGGGGCCCTTGGTTATACAAAGGCATCATCTGTGAGGAGTATTTGGGGAAGGTAGCCTTCCAGGAAGTGAAGGTCAGGGGGTAGGTTCCTCAGCCTCCCAGCAGGGAGAGCTTGCTCAACAGCCCTGGCATCTCCACTCCCACAGTCATCTCACATGGACCCAGGCTCCCGAGCTTCTTTGACATAACCCAGAAGTGACTTGTGTACACACAAGGCCAACAAGCCAGTAGGCATCAAGAAGATATATGCTCTTTGCTTCTTTTAAAAAATTATTTTATGGCTGGGCAGTGGTGGCACACGCCTTTAATCCCAGCACTCAGGAGACAGAGGCAGGCGGATCTCTGTGAGTTTGAGGCCAGCCTGGTTTACAGAGCGAGTTCCAGGGCAGCCAAGGCTATACAGAGAAACCCTGTCTCAAATTTTTTTTTTTTATGTATATGGATGTTTTGCCTGTACATATTCTGTCCACCATGTACACTCCTGGCACCTGAAGAGGTCAAAAAAGATACAAGGTCCCCTGAAACTAGTCACAGACAGTTAAGAGCTGCCATGTGGGTGCTGGGAATCCAGCTGGTCCACTGGAGGCAGCCCATGCTCTCAACTGCTGAGTGTCTCTCAGTCCTGCCCTTGGCTTCTAGGAAACAGACAGGTGATGAGGACACTCTTTGGTCTGTCATGTGACACAGTCCACTGGGAGGCAGAGAAGCAACTCCAGAGAAACAAATAGTGCTGACACTGTGCTGGCTAGCTGTATGACTGCATGACACAGACTAGTCATCTGAGAGGAGGGAGCCTCAACTGAGAAAATGCCTCCTGAGATTGGGCTGCAGGCAGAAGGGAATTTTCTTAACTAGCGACTGATGAGGAGAATCCAGGCCATTGCTGGTTGTGCTATCCTTGATGGGGGATGTCCTTCTATATGCCGTGAATATATGTTTCTCTTATTGGTTGATGAATAAAGCTGTTTTGGCCAATGGACAGGCAAGATGTAGCCAGGCAGGAAATATAGGCTGGGCTAGGTGAATGCTGGGAAGAGGAATGCAGAGAGTGAGTCACCAGAGAGACACCATGTATCTGCTGAGAAAGCAAAAGGCTTGGGCATCACCAGTAAGCCAAGACCACATAGAAATAAACAGATTAATAGAAATGGGTTAATAATTAAGAGAGAGCTAGTCAATAAGAAGCCTGAGCCATTGGCCAAACAGTTTGTAATTAATATAAGCCTCTGTGTGTTTATTTGGGACTAAATGGCTATGGGACCAGGTAGGACGGAAACTCTGTCTACAACCCTGAGCTGGTGGTCCTGGGTTCTGTCAGAAAGCAGGTTGAGCAGGCCATGGGGAACAAGCCAGTAAGCATCAGTCCCCTGCATCAGCTCCTGCCTCCAGGTTCCTGTCCTGTTTGAGTTCCTGTCCTGAATTAATGTATAAGTCAAACAACCCTTTTTCTCTTTAGCTTGTTTTTGGTCATGGTATTTCATCATAGCACAGAAACCATAACCAAGACAAACAGCCTTGACTTCATCCCAGGAGGGTAAGAAAAGTGGGCAGGAGAGGGGTGTCTATTGACAGCTGCTCACTGTCCCCTGGGAAAGTCTGCAGGACTCCTAGGACATGCCACACAGCTTGTCTTATCTGTTGACATTTGTAGTTTTTCTTTCTTCTTCTAATAATGAAGGCTAAGTACAAAGCTTAGTTGTACACTTTCAAGGACAGGAAGAGCTGCAAAGACAGGGTTCTCCACTAGGAAAGCCCAGAAAGAGGCACCACAGCCTCTATCCTGCAGCTCAGCAGAGTGGGTTCTCTTCTGTGCTTGGGGAACCCAAGTACAGGACAGAAGGTTGCAGGACCCTGGGGCTGGGTTACTGCAGTGTTCTTTGGGCCCCAGGGGTTTCAGACAGCCTTACCCATCTTCTGGCTTCTGTTCCAATCTCCCATTGCCACACTGGTCACACGAAGGCCACGAGTAGACAGTGCTCTCATCTATGTCAACCACAGTTCCTAGTGAGAAGAAAGGTCACTTTCACCACTGACCTATTTCCTTGCCTCTGGAATTGCCTACCTTAGCTCTTCTTACTCAACTGGTTTGTTAACTCCTTGTATCTGATTTTTCTAATTTACTTGATTATTGTGCACCTAAGAATATATGTAGTTATGGGGCTGGGGAGATGGCTCAGTAGGTGAGAGGGCTTACTATGCAAACATGAAGAACTAAGATCAAGTCTCTAGCACCTAGAAAAAAGAGAGAGAAGAAAAAGAAAAAGAAAAAAGCCAAGCATGGCTGTACATGGATCTGTAACCCCACAGCTGGTGGGACAGACAGGAGGGTTAGTTACTTGGGCTTGTTGGCTGCAGATACAGTAAGAGACATCGTCTCAAGGAAGTAAGATGGGTAAGGACAGAGCAGGACACCTGATGTCCTCCATGTACCAGTAATGGAGTATATACCACACACACACACCATAATTTCTTTTAAACATTAATGATCTAGACAGTAAATAAGCATGAGTGTGATAGCATGTGTCTTCTATTGCTGTGAAGAGACACCATGACCATGGCAACTCTTATAAAGGAGAACATTTAATTGGGACTTGCCTACAATTTCAGAGGTTTAGTCCATTTCTGTCTGAACGTAGGCAAACATGGTGCTAATGAAGGATCCACAGGCAGCAGGAAGAGACTGACTGCAGTTTGGCCTGGTTTGAGCTTCTGAGACCTCATAGCCTGACCCAAGTGATACAGTTCTTCCAACAAAGCCACACCTGCTCCGGCAAGACCACACCTCCTAATAGCACCACTCTCTGTGATTTTTTTATTTCTCTGTGTAGCTTTGGCCTTCCTGGAACTTGCTCTGTAGACCAGGCTGGCTTGGAACTCACAGAGATCCACCTACCTCTGCCTCCCAGTGTGGGTTTAAAGGTGTGTGCCACTACCACCCAGCTGTTATTGCCATTTTAAAAACCTATTAAGTCAAAAATATCCTACCTGTCAATTTAATTTAATTGATGGTATGTTTCCTATAGACCTACATTTCTGACATTTCCCCCCCATCTCAATAGTCTCTAGTAGCATTCACTGTGGATTTCCCATTTCCTGGCTAGCTCTGAAGGTGTCCCGAAGACCTGTGGTGGACAAGCCCAGTGTGTAAACACATTATCATGGAGCAGGGTGCTGCCAGATGCCCTGATAGGAGAAAGTGAAGTAGCAAAGACTGGCTCTCCTTGCCAGGAAGAGTGCAATGAGTAAAGTGATGGGAGAGAGCAGACTGACCCTACCAGCTGTCCACTGCACCCAAAGGCTGGTGGCTAACTGAGGGGGCAAATTCATTCGAAGCTGGGTGCTCACTGCTCTATGGCAGTGGTGCCCCTCTCAGGTTCTTCCCTGTCTTGCCCTGATGCCTCCAGGCACAGAGGCTCTCAGATATGGCTTTGTGGTTCCTTCTTCACATTCACCCCTTAATGGCCTCTTTTTAAAAAGATGATCTAGTAGCTAATCTGTACCTCTCCTGAGCCTATCTGTAAGAAGTTTCTTTGTATCAGACAGAGTAAAGGTAGGCTTTTAGCAGTGAGTGTAAGACATGAGGCAGGCTTGTCTTTCTCCACTCATGTAAAATAATGCTTTGGATACCAACTGTTCAGTGGTCTACTTCCCTCAAGTTTGGCTTAAGGTTATATGAGATGATTTCCAGTGGCTTATAAGCTGCAGATAAAGCACAATTCTTCAGCTCTCGCCATATTCTCTAATTGAAAGTAAATTACTTAATCCCACATAAAGGTCAGGGCTGTGAACACCCCAGATACCCTGAGTAAATGGAACTTTGTATTGATTTGTTTACAGAAAGGAGTGCTTGCCCTAGGGTCAACCCTCAGTACTGAGAGGGAAAAATTATAAAAGGAAACTTGGGTTGCAAGATGGCCAGATCACAGAGCACCCAATGCTGTTCAGGATGTTGTCTAGTGTCTCCCTCTGGACTTCCTGCTGTGTCTCAGTAGCTAAGGAGCTACTGGCAGCTATAGCTATTAGGAGAGAAGAACCCATTTTTAAGGGTGTAGCCCCTGGTGAATTAGTCAACCTTCAATGAAAAGTAACATTCAGGAGTGCATGGCAGCCAAACTGGATGATAGGAAGCTGACTGGGTAGGGAAGGAAAGGTGGGTCTTTGAGGAATGAGAATGAATATGATAAAAATACATGGTGATTTCAAATAATCAATAGAAATGAAAAATACTATTTTTCATCCATTTGACACATTTTTGATTATGCTTATAAAGACAGTGTCAATAGCTGAAGCAGACTCTTCAAAATTGACCTATTCTTGTCTTTCAAAAGTCATTTAAGTTTGCATTTCATGAACATATTTTAACAAAACAAGTTTCTAGTTCTCATAATTCTGTCTCACTGTCTGTAGACACTGTTTGCTGATGCTTGTTCTAGTGGAGAATGACACTGCTTCAAAAATGCCAATGGGGGCAGGTCTCTCTGAAGTGAAATGCTTGCCACATGCTAGGTTTGATCACCAGGACACAAACAAAAATTGGGAGCTAAAGATGCAGAGAGAAGGGGCATGAGAGGTGAGATCCTTCTTTGGTTTTAGAAACTCAGTCACCTCATACTTTTTCTTTTAATATCGAATTGACTGTAATTTGACAAGGATGGTCTCAAGCACATCACTACATCCAAGGGAACCATCTTCATCTCCAGTATGTACTGCCAACCTCATGGCCCCATTGCCTGCTTTGCCTTGGCCCTGTGCTCTCAGCCTCCATACCTAGCTCACTCCTCTGGCCCTTGAGCCAGCTCCTGGGATGCATTGTTCAGGGGCCTGTTCTAGTTCTCAGTTTAGATTTTTTCTTCTGGTGTTTGTACTCAGTGTTTACCTGTTTCACCTCCTTGCTTCCCCAACTAGATTGATCATGTGAGAATAGAGACGGTGCCATTTTTGTTTCTTAGACCCTTTATATCCTTATATTTTTGGTTGTGAGCCTAGCCTTTAACGGCTGAGCCATCTCTCCAGCCCAACCCTTTATGTCCTATACTGTGTTAGTTTGACTGAAGATGGACCCACAGACTCACAGGGAGTGGCACTATTAGGGGGTGTGGCCTTGCTGGAGTAGGCATGGCTTTGTTGGAGGAAGTGTGCTACTAGTGGTGGGATTTGAGGTCTCAGAAGCTCAAGCCAGGCCCAAGGTCACTCAGTCTCTTCCTGCTGCCTGCGGTTCCAGATGTAGAACCCTTTGCTCCTTCTCCAGCACCATGTCTATCTGCATGCCACCATGCTTCCTGCCATGACAATAATGAACTTGTAGGAGCAAGAAATTCTCAAGTATAACTGGATACTAACACTCCTGTTGACGGTGACTGGTTATTTGCTATCTTCATCCAGGGCAGGAAAATGCTTTCTTATGCATAGAGAGAAAATTCACTTTAGCTCTGTGATACAGTGCATGACTAATATGAGAAAGACCCTAGGTTCCATCTCTGGAACTTCACAAAACTAAAAACCACAAAACACAATCCCTGTCCCCGAAATCCTCCTTTACAGAAACTGGAAATGATATAGAATGTACTGGAACATCCTATGTATGTGCTGGTGGAGGAGTAGCTGTGTAAACCTCTAGCTCCCCTGCATAGGACATTTCATTTCCTCCAAGGCAATGTGTGTGTGACACAGCAGCACAAATGTACAGAATATATATAGTAGGAGACTGCTACCTTCCTGAGTTCAGCTTTACCTAGCTTCAATATACATGTGTTACTTTTATTATGAATTAATTTTTTTATAAAACTAAAGAAAGCACCGATACTATTTATCTCTGGATTTATATATATCAACCAGGTGCTGAAACATCCCTTCCCCATGCTTCAAAAACCAAGCCAGCTATTTTATAATCTTGTTAAATTACACTTAGATGCTCTAGAGACTGCTCAGGGGTGCATTGCTGTAGAGATGTTGAGGGGTTCAGTGTGCACTGCTGTAGAGACGGCTCAGGGGTGCAGTGTGCACTGCTGTAGAGATGACTCAGGGGTGCAGTGTGCACTGCTGTAGAGATGACTCAGGGGTGCAGTGTGCACTGCTGTAGAGACGGCACAGGGGTGCAGTGTGCACTGCTGTAGAGATGACTCAGGGGTGCAGTGTGCACTGCTGTAGAGATGACTCAGGGGTGCAGTGTGCACTGCTGTAGAGATGACTCAGGGGTGCAGTGTGCACTGCTGTAGAGACAGCACAGGGGTTCAGGGTGCACTGCTCTTGGAGAACTCTTGAGTTCAGTTCTCAGCATCCGTGCTAGACAGCTCACAACTGTCTTTAAGTCCAACCTACTAGTGGGAGCGACACCTCTGGCTGCAGAGGGCATCTGCACTCATGTGCACATTCCCTCAGATATATATATACAAATACACATAATTAAAAATAAAATACTTATTAAAACATAACTACCTCCAAACAAAACAACCACCCAAACAAGGGGATGAATAGGAATAGAAGTGGGTTAAGATCCCAGCACTCAGGAGGCAGAGGCAGTCGGACCTCTGTGAGTTCAAGACCATCCTATTCTACAAGAGCTAGTTCCAGGTCAGCCTCCAAAGCCACAGAGAAACCCTGTCTCGAAAAATTCAAAAAACAAACTAACAAAAAACAAAAAAAAAAGGAGTGGGATAAGAGAAGGCAATAAGGGGTGTGAACATGATCAAAATGTTGTGTGTGTGTGTGTGTGTGTGTGTATGAAAACACCATAATGAAATCCATAATTATGCATAGTTAATACATGCCGAATAACAATAGTAGGCACAAACAATAAAATATCCAAAGTATCAAGCAAGACACAGGTATGCCCTCAAAGTTACCTCATATTCTATGTCCTGTTTGACGAGATGTGCCAGTGCCTGGTGGCCTGAGGTGGAAGCTTGCAGGTCGCTGTACCTGTTCTCACTGATGGAAGTCTGCTCCCTCCTCATCTGACTAATGATCTAACCCTCCAGCATTCCTCCTATGAAGCCACTCCTCTGCCCTGTGTTTACTTCTCTGTCACTGCATCATTGCCTCTACCTACAGGATGGAATTCAGACCGTATCCCCTCCAGTCTTCAAAGCCAGTTTCCTTAACCACTCCCTGTGTTCTGCTCCTGTGATGTTCTCTGTGTGTGCAGATGGCGATGTCTGTGACTTTGTCGATATTGAAGCTGCCCAATTCTATGAACAGCTGACTCTGCTCTTGATAGGTAGCTGGCCCTTCAGCTTCCTCTTGGTACTCCCCTCCATCTTTTTATCCTCCCCACCCTTCTCCACTGGCTTGTCAGCTATCTCCTGTTGGCTATCTGTTAAGTCCTGCTCCTTGTCCCTATCATTGATGTATCTGTCAGATCTTGACTTAAGAAACCAGGAGCTTAAAAAAAGTATTTATTTTGCATTTGCTTGTATGTTCATTCGAGCACACATATGCATGCCTGTGCTTGTACACATGTGCAGTACTGTAATACAAATGCTAGTGTTTGTACACATGCATAGTACTGTAGACAGAGGCTTTTCTGTCCTGCCTGGTCCTGCAGCCATTTCAAAATAATCACTCAGAGGCTTAATATTAATTATAAATTTCTATTAGTATAAAGTATATAAAAATATTAATTATAATGTTTGGCTGATGACTCAGGCTTACTACTAGTTAGCTCTTACATTTAAATTAATTCATTTCTACTAATCTAAGTATTGTCTGCCACATGGCCGTGGCATTACCAGTCCACTGCATGTTGTTCCTTAGGTGGCTGGCTGGTATTTCCCAGATTCCACCCTTCTTCTCCTGTATCTTTGCTTGGATTTCCTACCTGGCTCTATCCTGCCTTGCCACAGGCCAAATCAGCTTTATTTATCAACCAATGAGAGCAACACATATTCACAGTGTATAGAAAGACATCCTACATCATAGTACGGGAATGGGCTTTCTTTTTATACTGTGTCAACAATGGGGACTGGCTGCAGGTCACTGGTTTAGGGGCAGAAACCTTCATTTGATGAGCCATATCATAGGATCAAGGATCCAGTCTTTAGGGAGCCTTCCTAGATCTTACTCAGCAAGGTGAGAGTCCCATTTGAAACACTGGAGTCTTGTTTGTGTACTTACCTGTTTTATATCTTCCTATTTAGACTCCTAGTCCAAAAATCAAAGACCCTCTTCTTACTTTATTCCTATATATTCAATGTCTGGAATATAGACACCTTACAAAATTTACTGAGCAGTGTATTTAAAATAATACAACATGTAAGACAATGGAAATTATGCTTGCAGCCAGAGGGCTACCCACCTTGCACACTGCAAATGGAGTTGACAGGTGTGAGAAAGTCCAGTTCATCCACTGTCACTGGACCAGGCAAGTCACAGGAACCAGCACCAGAAGGTACATGCAAGAGGGATTTCTGGGATAGGAGGACTGTCCGCTCAACACATATAATCTGACCTGCCATGGAGACACTTCAGATTATTCAAGCAATTAAGGAAAGTATGCACATTCTAGCCAGTCTCCTTTGCCAGCCACTGCAAGTTATGTAGGAAGAAAAGCAGATATGGGCTTATCTGTTCCTTATGTCAGGCATGTCTAGTATGTGAATGTCACATCTTAAAGCCCCCAGTGACAGTGGTAGAAAAGAACACAGACACTACATTCAAATACAATTGCAAAGGGTGAATTTTGTGGTATTCAAATTAGAGGGATGTTCTCTGAGCCAAGACACACGGGGGTGGGCCTAGGCCCTATCCCAAAGTATATGATAGACTCTTATGACCCCCTATGGAAGGCCTCACCCTCCCTGGGGAGCAGAAAGGATATGTGATAGGTAGGGTGTTAATTGGGGGGGGTGCAGGGAGGAGGGGAGGGAGTGGGAACTGGGATTGACATGTAAAACAATCTTGTTTCTAATTCAAATTTTAAAAAAAGGAAAAAAAAAGAAATACAGATGTCAACACAACTGCATGTTCATGAATATAAAAACTTCCCTTAAAAGCTTCATCCTGCTATTGTAACATGTGTTTAAAGTGTAAACCACAGAGATCCCAAGTCAAAAAAAAAAAAGTTTAAGTGTTTGATCTCAAGAAAAGGTATAGACTGATCTAAAGCCTACTTTATAATTACTATTATTTTGAAAAAGGGTCTCATTGTGTGACCTAGGCTGGCTTCTAACTTACGATACTCTGCTTCAGCATCACTCATTTTGGGGTTACAGGCCTTTGTTACAGGCCCAGACATAGACTACGTTCTCTAGCTTTTGTTTTATTTGAAAAAGGGACATCTAGGTCACGACTGTAGGTGGTTTCCACATAAGCATAGGCGCTGTCAGTGAGTCAAAGAGCGGCCAACAGTGTCTTCCCAGTGTCTACCACAACTTGCAGCGCTGGCTTCCATCAGGTGGTCTTGGAAAAGTCAATGAGAGCCCATGGCTGGTAAGATGGTCTCTCCATCTCCACCAGGCTACATTGGCACTGGGTCTGTGAAGGTGCCAGCATTGTTGAGCTGGCTGGGGCCACAGCACAGGAAGAAAGCAGTCACTCTAAAGCAATCATAGAAACCATCATACCCTTGTCTCGAAGAGCGTCCCTGAAGAGTATGTTTTGAGGTACAGCCATAGCAAGTCCTTCTAGAACTTCTGGGTCCAGCATACATGAGGGGGCTACATAGATCGGGAGGGTTTTGGGAAGGCAGTGGTCCCTTTCATCCTGTATTTGTAGGGTAATGTCAGTTACCAGCAGCCAGATTTCCTTTCGTGCTAAAAGACTGTTTAGCTACAATTTGAAATAAAAGAAAAACTATTAACTATGCATATTCAAAACCTTTAAAAGTAATATTAGTACTTATTTATACTCATAATTTAATATGTGATTTCAAAAATGTTTTTAAAACATACAATAAAGTTTACATACCAATGCTACTAGTACTCAGTGACGCAGTTATACCCACTCCATGCCTGTTAGGGCTCCTCTAGAATGCATAACACAGCCCTCACTGGCAGTTTTCTGTTTGTCTCCTGAAGTACAAGGAAAACTCTTCTTTATTCCCTCCCAGGTCTGGGTCTGTGTGCACAGAGTGCACAGAATTTTCTGCTCAGTAGACCCATGGTCTTTGTGGATACCTGCCTGTTTCCTGAGGGTTAGAGCAGACCTCATGTGACCCTGCAGTGGATTTTGGGATAAAGCAAATGTCATAAATCTGTTGCATGTGCAGTGGGTTTCATTTTTATTAGTTTTATCTTTCTTTTTCCTCTTTCTTGATAATTTTCTAATTTTTTTTTTTTTTGTCATTTGCAGAAGTTGTGATACTTTTCAAGGTTCTAGTAAACTGGCATCCTACCTCTACTGGTGGGTCAGAATTTACTCAGTAGATATAAATACAAGTCAAGGAGAATGTGTAGGCCCAGAGTCTAAGTGCTTGGCTGGTTTGAGAGTTCAGCTGGTTTGACTGGACCAGACGGCATGCTTAGGAGATGTGGGCTGGGATGAAGAGGGTAGCTTACATCATTATGGGCTTGATTACATAAAATGAATCAGAGTAAATATTACTAAGGAAAATATAAACAGAGCCAGCTTTCTCCTTGTTGGTGAGGGAAGGTTTTATTTATTTATTTACTGAGACTGAATTTTGTGTAGCCCAGATTGGCCTCATATTCCCTGTGGAGCCAAGGGTCATCTTGAACCCCTTATCTTCCTGCTTTCATCTCTAAGCCACCACATTCAACAGGAGTCTAGAGAAAATTGTGTGGTAATGGCCTATGGTAGGAGATATTGGTGTGCAACATGACTTTTAGATAGTCATACTAGGTGTGCACAGGGATACAGCCACATCTGTCTCCTTGCTCTAGTCACAGCCTAAAAATAATTACAAGAGAAGCAAGACTACCTAGAACCAGATATTGGCACTTAAATATCATTTTTCCTTTAAAATTCACCAGCACTCCTTGAAGAAAGGGCCAATTCTAAAGTCTAAAGCGCAAAGAGCAGGTTGAAAGATGACTGAGTGGATACAGGAGCTTGCTGCGAAGCGAGACCATCTTCCACATGTTAGAAGCAGAACTGAATCTCATAAGCTGCCCTGTGGCCTCTACATGGAACTGTTCAAGTGCGCACACATGCACTAAAAGGCAAAATCAATGAAAACAAACCACCAAAGGTCAGCTTGAAACATCTTACTGTGTCAGAAAGGAAAGACTCAAAGGATGACAGATCAGCTCCTTTTCTGTTGCTGTTACAATATACCACAAACAAAAGCAACTGGGAAGAGAGAGTTTATTTTAGTTAATAGTTCCAGAGGGACACAGTGCATAGTGATGGAGTAGAATGACAACAGGAACATGGGGCAAACAGGAAGCAGAGAGACAACACTTCAGATGCCAACAGGAAGGATGGAGAGAAGGGACGAGAGGAATCTCACAGCCCACTCCAGGTGACATACTTCCTCCAGAAAAACTATTACTTCCTAGAAGTTTCATGCACTTACTTCCTAAACAGCACCATCAATTGGAGACCAAGTATTTGAATATAGGAGCCTTTGGAAGACATCTCTTAGTTAAAACACCACGTGTGTTGACTATCCTTAATGGACCAAGGGAATAGATTAAATCTGGAAACGTGAACACCAAATGAACAACAGTAACAAATCATATAAAACCTACCAAATAAAAAATGAGGGGACTAAACATGCATCTTCCTGAGGTTGTCATCTACGATTGGGTATGACTTAGAGGTGTTACAGCTGTAAAAGAGTCACCTGGGATCCTGACATGTCTGCATTGGCTCCCTTCTAATTCCCAAGCCCTCGGAGCAGGGGCCCAGGCTCAGAAGGTCAGCATGTTCTTCAGGAGAGCAGAGGTTCCCAACTGACTGGAACCCACACCACTGTCAGCCTTGGACATGGAAGAAAACTCTTTTTGTATCTCTTCCCCCTCCTTCCCTATGTTGTCAAGCAGTTAAAAACAAAGACACTGTTGCTACGGTACAGTAAACCAATGTTCAGACATAAATGAAAAACCAAAACCAAAACAGTTATTGTATTATTCCCTCCAAAGGCAAAGTCCTATCATTGAAGAGAAAGAAAGCAGAAAGAATGTAAGAGCCACAGGAAGGAACAGAGGATCACAGCCATTTCACTGGAATTGAGACTGCTTTCTGGAGAGTAGAAGGAGGCCTATAAGATGCAGGAGACTCACGAAACATGAAGATCACAAAGCCCTCTCCAGTGTTACATACTCAATAAACAATGACCGTGGGAGCAGCAATCAGAACCCTCTACATATACTTCTAGAAATGACCTCAACCTCAATAAACCATTGGTTTACAAGCCAAGCAAAAAATTAAATATATATATATATATATATATATATATATATATATATATATATAATAAAGAATTCATTAATCCATGTTCACATAACAGGTGAATAACTAAGTGAACTAACTAAATGAGACAAATGAAAAGATAAGTATAGCAAAATGATACCTAGTAAATGCAAAAGAAATGTTAAGTGAGAAATTACCACTTTGTCACTATCAAAATGTAACTATTAATTCAGGCAAGAATCATAATGAATGCTAAAGTGAGTGGGTGAAAGTTTGAGAAAAGCCAGGATGTTTATACAGTCTCAAAGTAGCTTTCAAAAAAAAACATTAAGAATTAATAAGTATGAAATATTTGTTAGTCAACTTTAAAATGAAAAAAAAAAAAAACCAAACAAACCTGGAAAGCCATTTGACCAACTGAAAAACCACCACAGCTCTGGAAGGAATTGTCTATCTCCCAATGAAATCATAGCATTACCCACGTATGATTTCTGTCAAAAGTGCATCACATGAACCTGTTAGATACTAGGCAAACCCTAAATGAGGGATATTCTACTAAGTAACTGGCCCATGGTCTTAGAACAAAACCAAAGTCATACACATAAGCAATATAAAGTATTTTAGCTGAACAGCCATGTGCTGAGTCCTGGAGTTAGGAAGGTTACTTCTGAAATGACTTATAAGCCTAACATTTGAAAAACTGATAGATATCCCGATGGAGTAAAACTGTAAATACTCTTCATTAATACCTGAGACTTGGCTATGGTCTGTCTCTCAGATGATTGAGAGACCAACATCTTCTATTTTTTTCTTTGTTTAATTTTACATTTTATTATTACTATTGTTATTGTTGTTGGGATGCATGTGTGCACACATGCACACATGTCAGATGACACCCTTATGGAGTTGTTTCTCTCCTTCTTTCCGCCTTCATGTGGGGTCCAGGGATGGAGCTCAGGTCATTAGGCCTGTCTGCTGAGCATTTTCCTTGTCCCTTATTTTATTTTAAATTAACTACTAAATTATTTCTACTACCAGGACATAAAAAAGTTGATAATAAGGGTAGAGTATCTTTTATAAAAAGACACCAATATTCAATAGCTAAATTTTGTTTAAAATAAATCTTTTCTTACTCATAATTGCTTAAACTTGGGAGCAAACAAGATCTTTTGGCAGAAGTATTACTCTTCTTACTACTATGACAGAATACCTGAGGATGGATGCTTCAGAAGGAAGGAAGGAAGGACACATTGACTTGCAGAGTACAGTGAGTCATGGCAGGGAGGCATTGTGGGAAGGCCAACGCAGGAGGCAGGCAGCAGGTGTTACTACACCAGCAGTCAGGAAGCTGAGAAAGAAGCACTAGTGCTCGGCTCACTGGTGCCTATGCAGTCTCTGTATGGAGAGCCTAAGGAGGGCCTAGTGCATGAAAGCACTAGGGTGCTGGAGATGCCAGGACCATAGGATGTCCTGAGGAGGGCTACAGGCAGAGGCGGAGCTGGGCCAAGAGAGCAGCTTTGTGTGTTGCAGGTACAAAGCATTCCAGATTCTACATTCTGTCAAGTTGAAAATCAATACTGAGCATCATAGTAGGTAAATGGATAAATGAGCTCTGATACATCTAGATAATGGAACACTTATTACTGAGTGTTACAGGAAATAAGCTCTCAAGTCACTGATGAGACATGGATGCCTAAATGCTTAGTATAGACAGAAGAGCCCAATCTGAAAAAGGTACATACTACATGGTTAGAGGATGATGGCACTCTGGGTTCCAGTGTTTGCTAACCGGTCTGAAGGAAGAAGGCATGACTAGGAAGAGCACAGAGGACTTCTATGGTAGTGCAATGATTCTGTCTCAAATTATAATGGAGAATAAGTGTCATTAACTAGAGACTCTAGGTGTTAACTGCTAAACAATTTTGATAATGGGGGATGCTATGTATCTATGAGGCAGGACATACATGGGAGTTTTTAACTTATCCTTGATTTTGATGTAGACCCAAAACTATTCTAAAACATAAAATCTATTCAAAATTTTTTGTTTGTTTTTGTTTTGTTTTTCGAGATAGGGTTTCTCTGTGTAGCCCTGGCTGTCCTGGAACTCAATCTGTAGACCAGGTTGGCCTCAAACTCACAGAGATCCACCAGCCTCTGCCTCCCAAGTGCTGGGATTAGAAGCATGCACCGTCATCGCCCAGCCTAAAGAATTCTTATAATATACATAACCCAGAAAAAGTATTTTAACATGGACGATAGTTCTGGATTCTTGACTTCTTCCTAAGCACAGGGCCATCAGACACAAACCCCACTGAAAGCCAAGTTAATTGCACTTGTATATTTGGAATCTATACATTGCACATAAGGCTGTCGGCATACATACCCAGCCCCCTGAGGTAGGGCCCTGATAGTGAGGTGGAGGACTTAATATATCTTCCATTGTGTTTCCCTCTACCTGCTACTGAGTATATGACCCTGTCTTCCTCACTCTCTGCCTTTGCATTACAGCATCTCCCTGCAGGGCACATGGTATCTGTACCACTGATCTCCATAGCTCTGGTCTAGAATGTAACTTTGGAATAACAGGAAGTCTCAGATACTCACGGTGTCATCATATACCAGATGTCCTGCAGACTCACTGAAAACCACAGAGCCAGCCTTCAGTTTGCTTTAGACTTAGAGAAAGTGCTTTTCTTTTCTTTTTTTAAAAATTTCTGTTCACTCATTTATGAATGTCAACACGGCTGCTTTTAAATTGAAGAGTAAAACTGACTAAATGCTATAGAAACTACATGATCCAAGAATGATAAAATACTATCTGGTCCTTTATAAAAACAGTCTGCCCTCTATCATATTGAGGAAGAAGCTAATACACTATGTTTATGATGACACAATTTGAATTTTATTTATATATGTGCAACCCACCAGTAGCTCAATTAGAAGTTAAGGAACATATTCTTTTGGTACTTTTATAACTTTCACTGACTATGGATCAGGAAAAAAATGTCTGCAATAGATTCCCAATAGAAACAACTCTAAAAGAAACCAAAATTAAAAACAAGCAACAGCAAAACCTAAAAGTTTATACAGAGAAGGACGGCTCCAAACGAGGAGGGTAAATTATGGGTTAACCTAGATTTTAGAGATATTTTTCTATTATGGCATACCACTAATTTCTAAGAGATGATTCATAGGCTAGAGAAAGAGACAGGGAGGGGAGACAGAGATATTACCTGTGGTCTTTGATAAATCACTCTGGCATAGAAGCTGCAACGTGCACCCTGCTCATCAGTCTGGAAAGGCAAAGACCGAAACATCACAGAAAGCATAGAACAGCAAGAGCATTTGAAGGACCTGTTAGACACAGCTATTACCTGGAGGATTTCTCGTAAGCAGTGGACAACTGGAGGCTGGTAGAGCTCAGAAATTGGGTCCCCTTCAATTATATTGACACGGCCCAGACTCGGAGGCACAGAGAAGATATAACAGAAGGTAGGAGGAGGCAGGCAAGGCTTTATCTGTTTAGCATAAAGGAAACACAGAGTAAGAATGTCTTGTTAAAATATTCAAAGAATGCTATTAACACAAGTTCTTTAGTATTCACACGATCAGGCTTGGGTTAATTGTGCAGGCCTGGGATCTCAGCTTGGGAGGCTGAGACTCAAGGATCACAAGTTCAAGGCCTACCTGGATCAAAGGAGAACTTCATGGATAGCCTGAGCCATTTAGAAGACCTCTATAACTCAGTGGTAAAGCACTCACCTAGTACAAAAGAGGCCCTTGCTTCAATTCCTAGGGCTGGAATACACACAGGCACACACGCACACACACATACCTAATTTGTTTGTTCTCATGGGAAGGCTAGATATGAAATGGGTTACTTTGTGTATCTGGAGAACCAAGTATAAGAATATTTCTGTGTACATTTAAGATTTTATTTTATATTTAGTGTTCATGCCAGGCATAAGCTTGTAATGTCAGATCCTGGGAGGAAGAAGCAGGGGTATCAGGACTTTAAGGTCATCCCAAGATACACAAGATCCAGTGTCAAAACAAAATAGAAGAAGAGAAAATCTATTCCTCAGAGTATACCAAAAGTACCATTTAGAAATTACTTCTTGCTGGGCAGTGGTGGTGCATGCCTTTAATCCCAGCACTTGGGAGACAGACTGCAGGAAGATCTCTGTGAATTCGAGGCCAGCCTGGTCTACAAATCAAATTCCAGGACAGCCAAGGCTACACAGAGAAATCCTGTCTAAGAAAAAAAAAAAAAAAAAAGAAAAGAAAAGAAAGAAAGAAGGGAATTACTGCTTGTTATATAATGTGTAGACAGGAACTCTAAGGAACACCATGGTCTCTGGCACAGACTCATGTGTCATATATAGCACTTTCTACAGGAAGCTGAAGAGGTGGCTCAGGAGGTCAAGTGCTTGCCACAAAATTCAGTTCCCCAGAACCCAGCAATGAGCTTGTAGGACAGAACACCAGTACTTGGGGTGGAGGCAGAAGGACCCTGAAGGCTCACTGACCAAGCAACCCAACGGAAATGATAAGCTCCAGGTTTGAGATGCCTGATAGATGGATGCATGTAGATGGATGCATGTGCACACACACACACACACACACACACACACACACACACACACACACACACACACACGCACGCACGCACGCATGCACACACAGACACACACCATAGACAAGGGGGGTGTGGAGGGATGGAGAGAAAGGGATGTGTGTGTGGGGGAGAAGAGAGACAGAGAAGAGAGGAGAGGAGAGGAGAGGAGAGAGAGAGAGAGAGAGAGAGAGAGAGAGAGAGAGAGAGAGAGAGACAGACAGACAGAGAGAGACAGAGAGAGACAGAGACAGAGACAGACAGAGAGACAGAGAGACAGAGAGAGACAGAGAACACTGCAGACTAAAGCAGCTACCTGACGAACAAGCCCCAGGGACAGGAGAAGAAACTTCTTTATCCTTTTTGCTGCTTCAGAGTCACTACAATGAGCAGTGTGGTGAGGCAAGGGAAATTGCTGTGAATTCTACCTAGTTTCTGTTCTCACTGCTAACCGATTGTTGACTTTCTAAATAATTGCAAAGGACTGGAAAAGACATGGTATCTGCTTCAGGATGAGGCTAACTAAGACTCTGACTTGCAGCAGTGAGTGAGGATCACACCAGGACTTGTTTGCTGGTACACACCTGTAATTCTAACACTTACAAAGCTGAAGCAGAGGAATGCTGAGTTTAAGGTCAGTTTTGGCTCTAGAGCAGGGCCTATTTTGTACTTCTCACAAAAATCGAAATACAAACCAAAATGAATCAAGAATTTAGAAGAGCAGGGAAAAGAACAGTCAGAGTGTTGGAGCTAGAGAGGAGCTGCAGTCTGTCTGTGCTACATGGTATTCCCACATCACTCCAGAAAAAGGAACTAGCTGCAGTTCTTGTTGCCCAAGAAAAGACATGGCTATCTGCCTTCAGGAGTTCCTAACTCAGCTCCTGACAAGGAGCTCTCCAAGGCTGGGCTTACCTCTTCACTGGGCTGGCCACAGGAGGGTTCAGCTAGAGGCATCACTGGGGGCCACATGGTGTCAATTAAACTGAAGAGTCCTGGTGTCCTGGGACAAGAAGAGACATTATTGGAAGTATTCATCAAGAAACACTTGCCAATAATGTACCAGTCTGTGAGCTGTTCCTGTACTTAAAGAAGACAGTTCTTGCCGGGCGTTGGTGGCACACGCCTTTAATCCCCGAACTCGGGAGGCAGAGGCAGGCAGATCTCTGTGAGTTCAAGGCCAGCCTGGTCTCCAGAGCGAGTGCCAGGATAGGCTCCAAAAGTACACAAGGAAACCCTGTCTCGAAAAACAAACAAGCAAACAAACAAAAAAAAAAAACAAAAACAAAAACAAAAAAAAAGAAGAAGAGTTCTTTCCATTGCGATGAACCTTCACATGGCACGTCACCACCTAAATGAATATGCAGAACACACCTGAAGAACAGACAAGCGCACCTCGACCCCAGTGTGTAGAGCCTAAGGTAGGAAGGTTTGAAGTTTGAAGACATCTGATTACCAATAGCAAGAAAAAACAAAACCAACATGGAACACCAGAAACAGGACTAAAGAGAGGGCTCAGTGGTTAAGAGGACCAAGCTGTTCTACCAGAGGACCTGGGTTACTTTCCAGCACCCACATGGCAGCTCACAAATGTCTGTAACTCCAGTTCCAGAGGATTCAACACCCTCACACAGACATATACATGCAGGCAATACACCAATGCACATAAAATAAAAATAAATATTAAAAAAGAAAATAGTAAAAATAATAATAGCCTTAAAAATAAGGACATAGATACTTTGCTAAATGAAAAGCAAGAAAAAAATTTAAATGTTCTATGTACTTACTGGTGACCAAAAGAAATAAACTGTTTGGAGTGGTTAATTGAGAAGGGTTTGGAGGCAATATTTTATTTCCCTTTGGATTGTTTCAAATGTATGTATGTATATATACATGCATATGTGATTTGTTTTGTACAAATGATTTGTAGTTAAATGTATGCCATATATAATTGTAACTACTATGTGTGTGCATGAAGTCTATGTGGGTACATGTGCCACAGTGCATACATGGAGTTCAGAGAACAACATTTGCTGAGTTGGTTTTCTCTCTTCACACTCTTTGTGGCTTGAGGTCACAAGCTTGCATGCCAAGCACTTTGATCCACTGTGTCACTCAGCCGGCCATGGTTTGTGAATCCTGAAAAAAGGTTTAGGCTGGTGGCACAATCTTTTTAAGCACAGCATTTGAGAGGCAGAGGCAGGAAGAACTCTTCAAGGTTCCCAGCAGCCAGGGATACACAGTAAAACCTTGTATCACACATATCACGTGTGCGGGTATGAGCGTGTATATAGATGTATGCATGCACAGGCACCCACACAAGTGTGCACATGAAGTTAGATTACAACTTGCAGGAGTTAGTTTTCACTTTCTACTATGCAGGTCCCAGGAATTGAGCTTACTCAATGGCTCATTGTTTTATGTTTTGAGACAGTGTCTCATGTAGCTCAGGCTGGCCTCAAACTCCAAAGGTAGCTGAGGATGACTTTCAACTTCTTATCCTTCTATCACAACTTCCCAAATGCACTGTTACAGGCATGACCACCATATCCCATTTAGGCAGTGCTGTGGATGGAACCCAAAAGTTTTATGCATGCTGAACAAATATTGTATTAATTAAACTAAAAGCCCAACTGTATTTTTCAAAAACAGACATACAGATGCTTTTCAACTTAAGTACAATGGGGTTATGTTCTAATAAACTCATTGTAATTTGAAGATACTATGTCAATATATTGTGGGGTTAGAGAGATGGCTCAGGAGACAAGGGTCCCAGTGACAATATCGAGAGGCTCACAACTATCTGTAACTCCAGTTTCAAAGGATCTGTTGTAGTTGGAAAAAAGACTGGCCTCTATATGTTCATACTTTTGAATGCTTAGTCAACAGAGAGTGGCATTAATCTGGAGGAGTTGAGGGTGTGGCCTTGTTGGAAGAAGTGTGTCACTAGGGGAGGGATTTGTGGTTTCAAAAGCTCAAGCCAGGCCCGGTATCTCTCTCTTCTTGCTGCCTAAGGATCTGGATGTAGAACTCTCAGCTTCTTCTCCAGCATCATGGCTACCTGTGTGATGCCATGCTCCCCACCATGATGAAAATAGACTCATCCCTGAAACTGTGAGCCAGCCCAAAATAAGTGCTTTCTTTTATAAGTCTTGCCATGGCCATGGTGTCTCTTCACAGCAACAGAACATATTACACATGTATAAACATATGGAGGAACTCACACATACACATAAAATTAAAATCTTTTTAAAAAATGGAATCTTCCTAACTCTCCAAGCTTGACAACAGTGCTCAAAAGCAGAGCAGGCCAGTTGCTTCTCCTGTGACTGCAGAGCTGACTGGGAGCTGCAGTCTTTGGAAAAACAAAACATGACATATAAGCCAGGTTTGGTACTCACACCTGACTAAGGTTGGAGGATGTCTACCAATTTCAGGCCAACCTCAATCACACAACAAGATCCTGTCTCAGATCCTCTCCCCCATAAGTATTTGTAGAATGCACATCACTCTTGCATCATCATAATATCAAGAAATTATTAAATTGAACCACTGTAAATCAGGGACTGTCTGTGTGTTACTTGTAGGTTAAGAAAAGTTACCTAGTACAAAATATAGCCAAATAGTCTACAAATAATCTATGATTCCACTTATATGTTCCAATCTTAGATTTGTATTTCTAAGAAAGAACTCTGGACCTTTGACCCAGCTCCTTGTTAGCAGAGAAAGGGACCATATGGGCTCTCTCTGCTTCTACCTTTATTAACATTGTGAATCCTAGCACTTGGGATGTAATGGCAGGAGGTTCAGAAGCTCAATTTAATTCTTGTTTACATAGTAAATTCTAAGCCAGCCTTGGATACATGAGGGGCTAAGGTGGTTGAGAGATAGACAGGTGTGTGAGTGTGCACAAATGTGTGTGTGTGTGTGTGGCGGGGTATATGTGTGCCACAGCATTACTGTAGAAGTTAGAGGCCAACTTTTAGTCACCTGTCTGGGGGTGAGTAGATGCTTGCTCACGTCTTCCCAGGAGCAGTTTCACATAACAAAAGGCACAGAAAATATTTTCAATTAAATAATAATAAGAAAATGTCTGAAATCTAGGGAAAAGGAAGTGTCCTTCAGATATAAAAGGCAAACAGTATATTAAATAACAAGACCAATAAAGTATTGAGGTTTATTGGGGTACTAGCCCCCTAAGCCTTTCGGGATCCAGAAGGAACACTATAGCAAGTGCAGGATATAGCTAAAAGTACCTGAGGGTGAAAGGAACTAATAAGCTCACACATGTCTTCTTCTTATCATGTCTCTTTATTCTTCCAATAATCTTCTCATCCCACAAGGTTTCCAATATATATACCCACAAAGACACAATGAACAATTCTCTGGCAATAGCAAGAATACCAGGCACGCATTTCTCAGGGCCAAGGCTGACAAAGCAGGCACCTGTTATCTTATTTCATGTCTCAGAGGGGGCGTGGCTGTGAAACTCCCTGGCAAATGCTAGCAGGATCAATTAAGGAGGGTGCTTTAAATCAATATAGAATTCTTAGAAGAGAAAAAAGGGGTTTTCGTGTGCTAAACTCATATTCTTCTTCTTTTTTTCCCTTCAAGACAGGGTTTCTTAGTGTAACAGCCCTGGCTGTCCTGGAACTAGCTCTGTAGACCAGGCAGGCCTCAAACTCTGAGATCTGACTGCCTCTGCCTCCCAAATGCTGGGGTTAAAGGTGTGCACTACCACAGCCCAGTGGAAATATACTTTTTAATAGTTACTTTGAACATCAACAGTCTCAATTCTTCCACAAAGAGACTGATATAGAAAATAGGATCCACCTTTTACCTGCTTGTAAGAAATGCCTCATCATCAAAGATAGATAGATGCTATATTAGAATGAATGTTTGGGAAAAACATATTCAAGGCAAATGTTACAAACATGCTTTACAATTTTAATACCTGCCAAAACAGACTTCAAATAAAATCTAGTCAGAAGAGATCAGGAAGGTCCCTTTTTTTGATCGAGCACATCACAATTCTAGAGCTATAAGCACTGAGGATAGCTGAACCCAATTTCATAAAACAAATATTGTTAGATATAAAGTCAGAGATTAACCCCAGCTTCAATACGCCACTCTCATCATTAGACAGGCTACCCAGGCAAAAAAATAAACAAGCATTGGAATTAAATGATTTCAATGATCAAATAGATCTGGCAGTTAATACAGAGCACTCTACCCAAACACTATATATTTTTTTTCTTAATAGCCCCTGGATTTTCTTTAAAACATCAATACTTGGACAAAAACTAATTGTCAATATAGGAAAACTGAAATACTGTTTGTATTTGATCTGATGAGTACTGACTAATAGCTAGAAATCAACAGCAAGAGAAACTATATACAATGAATGGTAGAAGGTCAAAGCCCATTTTGGGTTTTCAAACCTACCAAAACCCCACCAATTCCTGAGCTTGAAAAACCTCCAATCCTTAGAAAACTCTGCCCCTCCCCCAAGAAACCCTATATAAGCCTGCATCCTGCTCAGTGTCCTGCTGCTTCTCATCTGAGCAGAGGAGCCACCCTCCTGCTTCTCCCAATAATCTCTTGTATGAGTTTGTTGTGTGGTGTGACTTTGCCTCCTGACTGCTGGGATACCTGTCCCTTCAGAGCTGTAACAAATGCATTGGGCAAACCATCCCCTTCAAAGCTGAAACACCTCTATTGGGGAAGCCTTTTCTCTTTCCCCTGTAATATTTACACAGTGCATAATTAGGGAGTTTAAACCACTCATCATTGAGTGATGAAGTGTATCTTTAAAGAAATCAAGAAAGTAAAAAAAAAAAAAAAGGTCCCAGACTTAAATGAAAATGAAATATATCAAAGCCTATGGAATACAATAGAGGGGAATTTATAGTTTCTAAGTGCCTGCATTAAAAAATCTGAAAGGTATCAAATAATTTAATGATGCATCTTAAGATGCTGGGAATACCCCCCCCTCAAAAAAAAAAACCCACAAAAACCAAAAGCAGTAGATGGGCATGAATAATTAAAATCAGGAAAGTACATATACATTTTTATTTCAAATTTCGGAAATAATGTGAAAGGAAAAATATGCTTACTATAAAATAGAGTCCTTTTCCTCACCCATAACATTTAGCAAGAAAAACATGTTTTACTCTAAAAGGTCACAGAAGCTTTGACATTACAAATCAGAAAAATGTAAGTTGCACTGTGAACACATTATTAAAGACCATTTTATTAAAGATCGTGTTGGGTTCCCTGGAGCTGGAATAACAGTCTGTTGTGAACTACTGATGTGGATGCTGGGAACTGAACTCTGTTCCTCCTCCAGAACAGGAAGTGCTTTTTATCTGAGCCATCTGTGAGCAGAAATTAATGAAACAGAAACAAAGATACAAACAATAATGCAAAGAATCAATAAAACAAAGGACTAGTTCTTGAAAAAGATAAGCAATTTTGACAAACATTAGCCAAATTAACCAAAAGAAAGAGAAAAAAACCCCAAAATTAATAAAATTAGAGATAATAAGGGAGACATTACAATGGATATCAAAGAAAGTCTGTTGTAAAACACCTTTGCTCCACTACACTGGAAAACATAAAAGGGACGGATATATTTCTGGATGAATGAGACTCATGAAAGGCAAACAACAATGAGAAAATAACTTACACAGACCTTTAAGAAGCAGTTATAAATTAAATCGGTAATAAATAAAAATTACCACAACTAAAATAAACAGATTCACTACAACCCTTTAAAAAACTGTCTTTGTTAAGGTTTCTAGATCTGTTGGTATTTCTCAAAGGCCACCCCCATAGTGTCACTTCCTCTAACAAGGCCACACCTTTCAAACCACCACAGGAACTAGCACCGATATTTTTTAATTAATTTGTACAAAAGCAAAGGAGGGCAGTTCAGTCCTTCTCCATGGGCTGAAGAGGAATGCCACAGTAGAGTGTGGCAAGGAACAAGATCAAAGGGGAGTACCAGAAACACACAAATAGAAGAGAAATAAATGGGGCCTCTGCTGCATGGGCATTTAAACAATGCTAAATCAGAATTTACAGAGCATTATTATGCTGTCCATTTTTATACAGGATCTTGAGATGCATCCCAGGCTAGCCTCAAACTCCTCTCTATCCCCCTGCCTCAGCCTCCCTAGCACTGGAACTACAGGTATGAGCCACCACACCTAGTCAGATTTTTAAACAAGTAGGCACTTCAGTCTCATAAAAACATGCTGTGGTTGATGCTTACTGGCCGATGATGAATGTCCTTCAGAAAGGAACCACCCAAAGCAGGGGCAGCCAAGATGCCAGAGGGCCACTGGAGGGTGCACACAAGCCTATCTCTTCTGTGTGTTGACCACTGGAGTCACTTCCTGGTTTGTCTGCTCTGTTATTTTGGGGTCAGACTTCCAATCTGAGTTTGTTCATCAGTTGTATCCTCTTAAGTGTTCTCTGCCCAGGACTCACACCTCTCCTCAAAGCTTTCACTGGAGCCAAGTTTCTCCACTTCTGGGAACTGGACTTCTTAGATAGCAAGGCCCCAAACAGGGAAGGGTTGCTGACAGACCAAGCAATTACTATTGCCTTAATTGCTAAGGAGGCACAATGTTCTTCCAGAAAACCCTTATCCAGGAATGCCCTCAGGACCTTTAAAATAGCCTCTTCAATCAGAAATACAAAAACGTCATGACTCTGTATGTAGTTAGGTGATGTCAACTGACTTGGCACAACCCCTCCCCAACCAAAGGGAGAAGGATCTGCTCTCTATAGACCCTGTTGCTTTGTTGGTTAATAAACACTATGCCTCCATGTCTGTCAGATCTCTTTCTTTCTCCCTGTTCCTCCCTAAAACCTAATACTAACTACTTGTAAATCTCAGAGCAATCTAAGCCTTTCTGTTGGGAGTAGACAGAGTAGAATTTGCTCTTGGAGATTTAAATTGCATTAGCAACAGAAGACAGAAAGATAACAAGAAGGGACATAGCCTAGTCTAGCGACCTAGTTCATTCTCAGACAGCTCCCATTTTTTTCAAACCTAGTGTATGTTTGGGTGCAAACTTTCCTTTAAAAATCTCATAGCATTGGCTAATTCCTCAGTGCCTATTTCTGTGCACTCCCAGTGAGCTTATCTAGGAAAGGGAGCATGTGGCTGAGAATGCTGGAGTATTTATACTAACATCTTTGTACTACTCTTCATTCTCTTATATATAAGTGGGGCCTTCTAGAGACTTTAAAATGTTAAACCACACAATAAAGAAACCAAGAGGGTTGATGAGAGCTCCGTGGGTAAGGTAGTTAATTGATCCCAAGAGTGAAGACCTGAATTCAATTCCAGTGTCTCATATTGTGGGTGGGGGGAGCCCACTCTCAAAAGCTGTCCTACTAGAGAAGTGTGGCATGGGTATGAATAAACGCACACAATAAGCAAAATGTAATGAAGGAATTTAAAGAGATCTGCAAAAACATGAAAATCTTCTCTCTTCATAAAAATGTTTGAGAGCCAGGCACAGCAGTGTATGCTTGTAATTGCAGGACTCAGGGGTCTCATAAAAGAAAACCTTTTTAAAGAACTATTTATTTTCTTCTGTGTATATGGGGGGGGGTCGAGAAGGGTTGGGGGATGTGCACAGAGGTCAGAGGACAATCTTTGGAGGTTGTTCTGTCTTTTTTGTGTTTCAGGGACTGAATTTAGGCCATCAGACTCAATGGCAAGTGCCTTTATTCATTGATCCATCATGACAACTTGGATCTTGAGTTGAGATCAGCTAGGGCTACCAGATAATGCCGTGACTGAAACACCCTCCCCCCAACAAACAACAATAAGCCCCAAGCAACAAAAATAAAAGCAAACAATAAAAACAACTCAAAATGAACTATATACTTTTAATTCCTAATATGGTAAATATTCATCAATATAAGCTAAATACAAAAAGCAACTCTTTGGGGGATAAAGAGATTTTCCAGCTGCTAACAGCAATCACTGCTCTTGCAGAGCATCAGGGATTGGCTCACAGCACCCACAAGTCAATTCTCAGCCTTCTGTTATATAGTTACAGGGCATCTGACACTGTCTGACCTCTGAGGGCACAGTGATTGCATGTATACATACATAGAGAGAGAGAGAGAGAGAGAGAGAGAGAGAGAGAGAGAGAGAGAGAGAGAGAGAGAGAAGAGCAAAGAGAATGTAGACCTATTAAGGAAAAGGAGAAAGATTAAGGAAAGGAGAAAGTGTGGAAGTGGTTCTAAGAGAAAAATAACCTTCTCCCTATTTTCTGAGTGGCCCTGGCAGGCCTAGAGTGTAAAATAGGCGCCCTGGGCTGCAGAGGGAATTTGAGGCAAGTCTGGGCTCTATGATGAACAAGATGCTGACTTAAAAAAAACCAAAACAACAACAACAACAAAAGTCCACAGAAGCAAAAAATGAGGTAGGGGTGTCAAGATTTGGGTGAAATAGGGAGTGACTGCCAATAAGCAAGACTTTCCCTTTTTAGAAGTTGTTTATTAGAACATACTATTATATATAATACTCAGTTTTTTACAATGTCATTTTCAAATATGTATGCTTTTGATCATTGTCACTCCAATTACCCTCTCATATCCTCCTGATGATCCCCTTTCTCTTCCTTAGTCCCCCTTCTACTGTCATGTTCTGTTTGGGGTGGAGTTTCCAGTGACTACACAAGTAAAGAAAATGTCTCTCCCCAGCCCCCCTCTCTCTCTGTGGAATTATTCTGGAATTAAAGCAGTGGTGATGATTGCCCAACTTGGTGAATAAGACAACCAGGGGTTATACATTTTAAAATGGTAAATTGTATCTAGATCAAGCTGGTATTTTAAAAAGTATCAGGGGATAAAGTATGTCAGTAGGATAGCCTTTATCTAGCAGGTAAAAGGCCCTGTGTTCTGACCAAACAAAACAAAAATCGTTAATTTAAGACGAGTTTTCCAGAAAGGATACCTTGAACCTGCAACTTAAACACTTCCACCACTAGGTCTCCTTCAGCTCTGCTTCATGATTTTATCGAAAACACTCTCTCTTTAAATAGGACTCTGGTTTTATGCATATGTTTTGCTTGCATGTATGTATGTGCATATGTACATGACTGAGGAAGTCAGAGGTTGGGTCCCCTAGAACTGGAGCTTCCATGGGGGTACTAAGAATGGAACCTGGGTCCTCTGTGAGAGCAGCAAATACTATTTAGTGCTGAGTCCTTTCTCTCTATCTCTCTTCTCTCTCCCATGTTTCTGAGACGGGGTCTCACTGAACACTCTAGTCTGACCTGTCCAGGAGCTTGGAATCCTCCTGCTTCAGCCTGACCAAGTACTGGAAGTATAGGCTTAAGCCAAACATTATCTATGCTGCCTTTCCTATCAGTCCCCACCCATACTATACTCAAAGCTGCTAGGAAACTTAGGGCTGGGAAGCTGGGAATTCTGTCATAAAGTTATAGTGCTTCTACCTTCACGGAAAACCTGACACAGGACCCATGGGCTCTGAGAGTGGAGGAAAAGCAAAACAGAGGCATTAGGAAAGAGTTAAGCAACTCTGTTTGGAATGGGCACTCTTCCTTTTCCTAAATCAAGACGGGTATGCAGTGGGATATTAGCACCCCTCCACATGTTCACCACACGTACTGTTGGACTACATGTTCTGCTAAGCAGCCCTGTTACAGGGGTAAGCCCCTCCGAGGACAGACACTTCACATGTATGGGAGCCATAATATAAAACTGGCACTGTGAGAATAACACAGTTATTTTACTTTGGGTTTTCATGAATACTTACACCAAAGGGTGTCTAGCTTTCTGAGCAAGCTATCTTGATGGATGAGGAATTTCATGTTTATACCCTCTACTATAATAAACCTACTGTAATTCATGTCTAGAATACCACAAAGTAGTATTTCAGTATCAACATGAGATGATGATGGCAGCAAGAACAATTAATGTGGACCTTTGCTGAGAATGGACCAGGCACAGTCCTGTAACTATCAGGGTGGAAGAGTCTTCTCTAGGGCACTGGATCAGGCTTCTGGTTCCAGAGCATCCTAGGAACACCTTCAAGAGTAGAACTGCAGAATGTTTCCCAGGGGCAGTTCGCTGAATTTCAGGAAGATGCTCTGCAACCTAAAATTAACTGAAGAAAAAGAAGATGAAGAGGAACAGGGAGGAGAGTAAAACAGGTGTGAGACCAGGTGTGCTGGCACACACCTGAATCCATATTAGGGAGGCTGAGGTTGTAGGGTAACAATTTTGGCTATTTAGTGAGAATGATGGAACTCTGTAAAGACCAAACTTTTTTCTTTGAGTGTTTCTGTTTTATCTGATCCCCCTCCGGCAATATGTTGCTTTTCTGAAACTGCATACAAGTCTCCTTTTCTCATGTTCCATGTACTTAGTATTTTGTTAAAAGTATCTCTTAAAATTACCCAGCTTCCTGAATGATGGGATTACAGGAATATGCAACCACACTTGACTCAAAATTTTGTTCCATGTATAAAATAATGAAGAGGAAAATAATATTGAGCATTTACTAAATGACTGCACACATACATAATTCTTTTTCTTTTTTGTGTTAGGGATGGAACCCAGGGTGTTTCTTTGCACAAATGATCTTCCACTGAGCTGTATGTCTAGACCTACATACAACAGTATTCATCCTCTGCTCCATCTGCTCCTGGTGCCCAGGCTGAAGCTGTGATTTCTGATGAAGACTCTTAAAGCTTATCTATCTCCTTCCTTCAGGTAGATGAAAAGAGTAACTTACTTAAGCTTATTTAAGGTCATAAGTGTGGCCTAGACTTCCCCACCCATCTCAAGCTCAAAGAATTCCACTGCAGTCAAGCTGTGCTTCAGGCTTCAATAAGATCTCCAAAGAGCAGGATAAAGAATGGATGAGTTGGAGGATGAGGAAGAATACTGTGAAATGCTGCCTTCTGAATATAACATGGCAATCCTACTCAGTTATGGCTGCCTGCACAAGACTTGTACAAGATCAAGCCAGCCAGAATTCTGGCATAGATGTGGGAGGTACTTCTAGGCACCTTACTCAGGAGCAGCTGGAGGGAGACCATTATTTTTAAGGGTGTTCCCATTGGAAGGTTTCCCCATGCTCCAGTGGACAGTTCTAAACTTTAGTGTATCCTGGCAGCATTAACTAGACATTGTGCTTGATCAAGAAACAAAAGGACAGTACTGGAAGCTGCTGAGTAGGGAGAGACAGAAACTCAATAGTGAAGTTAGAAGTCCTGAAGGAATTCTGATTTCCAAGTATGTTTTCGTATGTCTCCTACTCACACAACCTCATGAATGAATTAGCACTGTGTATGTTATATCACACAATGCAGGTACTGAGTTTCAAATGTGTTTGCCCTCTTTCATCTTGTCTAGATTCTTAATGCCATAGCGGAGCAAATTAAAATCAATGTACATTGTGGATAACAGACCCACCCAAGATGCGTTCTCTACAAATGTGCTTGTGGTCAATCATCTTCAATATGCATATTTTAATTAAAAAACTATCAATTAAAAAAAGAAACAAAAGAACATGGAGTTAATGGGGTGGCACACAGGGGAAGACACATAGGGAGAGTGGGGGTGGATACAATCATATGTCTTATATACATGTATGAAATTCTCAAGAATAGCCGGGTGTTGGTGGCGCACGCCTTTAATCCCAGCACTCGGGAGGCAGAGACAGGTGGATCTCTGTGAGTTCAAGGCCAGCCTGGTTTACAGAGCCAGTGCCAAGATAGGCTCCAAAGCTACACAGAGAAACCCCGTCTCAAAAAACAAAAAACAAAAAACAAAAAACAAAAACAAAAAAGAAAGAAAAGAAAGAAAAGAAAGAAAAGGAATTCTCAAGAATAAAGAAAATTGCAGTTAAAATAGAAGCAGAATTTTCTTGGAGTGATTTGAAAGCAGCTTTCACTCCAGCTTTCCACGTTCTAGTTGTATAATACAGCATAAAAGCTGTTATTGTTTTGGAGATAGGGTCTCTTGTAGCTGAGGTTGGCCTTGAATTCACTGATCCTCTTGCCTCCACATCATGTGTTGGGACCATGTTCAGCATTGAAGAGTCCCCTGCCCCCCCACACACACACCAGAAAATCCTGTGTTGAGTTAGGGTCAAACCTACAATTTCTCAAATGCTAGGAAGTATTTCCTACTGAATCTCTAACTCTAAGAAAGGTATTTATATGTGGGCTGGGTGTCATGGCACACACCTGTAATCTCAGCATTCAAGAGGCTAAGGCAGGAGAACGGCAAATTAGAAGCATACACATATACTAAATAAATAAATGAAAAATTTTAATGAATAAAACATATATAAAGACTCCCAAAGAAAAATAAGCAAGACTTGAACAATACTTCACCAAAGAAAAAGTGCATTTAACTAACTAATTAATCAGTTAATTAGCTTAGTGTACAAGTACATATATACATGTGTATGTATGCAGGCAGGTGCTTGTGTGCATCAGTGCGCGCACACATGTGGGAGCTGGAGGACAGCCTCCAGGGCTGAATCTCAGGTGCTGTCTACCTGTTCTTTAGAGACAGGTTTGCTCACAGACCTGGAGATCACCAAGAAGTGCAGGCTGGTTGGTCAGTGAGCTCCAGGTATCTGCCTGTCTACATCTTCCCAGTGCTGGGATCACAAGCTCTTATTACTATGCCTACTGCTTTAAAGTATCCCGGGGAATCAAAATAAAAAGATTCTGGGCCTTTGTAAAAATCAGGAACCATAACTTAAGCTACAATGTGATTCCAAGAAATATTAATCTAAATATACCATACAGTGGAAAGAAAAAGCAGGGGCACAGCATAAGCCTAACAGGCACAGCCACTGGATTCCTACTGTGAAGACTGGCATCCTCCACAGAAGGAGAGGACCTCTCCTCACTGTAACGTGCACACCTCTGCCTATGGTACAGCTTCGGGAAATGTGGGAGCAAGAAGATATGACAATAGTGAAAGGTTTTTGAATGGTTAACAACTGAAACTGTATTCAAACTCAAATGCAGGATGAATCTGAGGTGTCCCTGGAGGTGCTGACCTGTGCTGCACCACTCAGCTTCAGGAAGCCTTGATTCTCAACACTGCACGTGCGCTCTGCGTGCTCTGCATGTGCTGCACCACTACACGGCACTAATAAACCCTGCCTGGAACACCTAGATTCAGATACGTTACAAATGTAGTATTTTACCGTACATATAAAGATCTCTGAATTCATAGACACACTGTATGTTAGTTAACTGTAAAAAACAAAGATTTTAATATCATCGTATTATTATCACTCTTCATCACTTAACTTTCAAATTAGCTCATCTTTGTATTTTGTTGTTAGAATGTTAGATTTTTAAAAACTGCTGCTGAGTTGCTGACCTGAGATTGTAAAAATTTACTACACAAATTTTAGGGTTAGAACAAAATAGTTACTGATTTCTAAAATAGTCCCAAATATACTTCTGCCATTTTGTAGTTCCTACAGCATTCTCCTGCATTGGCAACTACAAAAAATAAAAAAATCAAATTACCAATCATATGCAGTCAACATCTAATGCTTTATCTAAAAATAAGCAAGCACATCCATTTCATTAGCATGCCAATTTAGCTTGTTCTTGAATGATGTTTACATCAATGCCAAGATTTTCTTTCTTATGTTAATTATTTTAATAGCAGCAAACAGAGGCAATAGCTACCTTATTTGTAGAAAAAAAGTAAAAAATAAGTTTGAGGCATTTCAATAATGTGTGGTTCCTGACAGTCCACTGCATTTTGGCAGATCTATGGGAAGAAATGAGTGATTCTGCTTTTATTTTCTTGAATAGTTTAATACAATATTCTTTCCTAAAAGACTCAAATTTTCAGGCTATGCATGGTGTACAGGACTTTATCTTTTTTAAAAAATATTTATTTATTTTATGCATATGAGTACTTTGCCTGCATTCTATCTCTGCACCACATGGGTGCCTGGCGTCCCCAGAAGTCAGGAGGCACTGGACTCCCTGGAACTGGAATTACAAAGGTTGTGAGCCATCACATAGGTGTTGGGAACCTAAGTAAACTACCAATCAACACACACACTGTCTGAACCCAAAGCATCTGATTTGATTATTTCTTGTGCAGCTGATAATCCTGGCTGCCAGCTTATTGCTATTGAACAATGGAAAATTCCAGAATCTAAGTGTCAACATTACTGATAAGAATTAACTATGTTTTTGTTTTGAGGGTCAGTAATCCTAACTATGAAACAAATTAGAAGCTTATGTAAATAATTTCCCTGAGAACTGTAATTATCAGCTATCGTACCAAATATACAGGCTTTGAAATTTCACTTGAGGCCCAGTTTGTGATTATAGAGCCATATTACTTAATCTCGGTGAGGTTTTTTTTTTTTTTTTTTAAATAAAAGGAGAATACCATCAGGCCAGAGGGGGAACAATTTAGCATGTGAACATTTGCCCTGACTTTCCTAAAATAACCTCAATGGCAAAGTTAGTAACTGCCACTTTCAGGCTGGATGTAGACTAGTGATAGGGCACATGCTCAGTCAGCATGCTAGAAGCCTTAGGTGTGATCCTCAGGGTGTTCCCTTCCTCCAAAGGGACACCGTCCTTAACATTTCACAAAACAGTTCACTTCATATGCCAAAACATACTTGAGAAAGGTGTTTCTATCCTTCCACTATGTGAGACACTATGAAATTCTTCATTTACTTGGTGCCTCAAGCAGTCAAATCATACTGAGAGAAATGGAATGGTGGTTCCCAGGAGATGCTAAGGGGAGTGGGAGGGTAGAGAATTATTTAATAGACAGAGTGTCAGTTTTATACCATGAAAATAGTTCTGGAGATTAACACCAGTGAACTATAACACACAGTAATGCTCAGACAATAAACTTTATTCTTTCATTTTAGCCACCAAAAGATTGCTTAGGTAAATAATAGCTGCTCATTTCAATATATGTCATATTCATATTTGTCATATATAAATCTCTGTAAGTTTGTTTTTAAAGGCAGGGGTCACTTTAGCCCAGGATGACCTGGAACTCATCCTATAGCTCAGGCTAGCATCAAATTCACAGTGGTCTTCTTCCTACCTCATTACTGGCTATGAGCCAGTAACCTAGTTTATAAGTATTTATTTAATTACTGCAATAACTACTGAATAAGATATTTGAATACTGAACAAAATTTGAATAAAAAAATGAATTAAAAATCATTGTAACATTAAAAAGAGAATTGTTTTATTTTTATTCACAGGTGTGTGTGTGTGTGTGTGTGTGTGTGTGTGTGTGTGTGTGTGTGTACGCCCGTGAGTGCATGTATATACACATTTCAGGGTGACTACAGAAGCCATAAGAGTGTGAAATCCATGGAGTTGGAATTACAGGTAGTCAGGTAGTTGTGAGCAGCTTGATATAGATGCTGGAACTGAACTCAGATCCTGACGAAACATCTAGTGCTCCTAACTGCTGAAACATGTCTCCATCCCTAACATATCTTTAAAATAAGAATAACAAGTAGCACTTAAAACTATTAATAAAGTCAATGGTGCATGCTTATAATCCTAGTCTCAGTAGCTTAAAGTTGGAGAGTCAGGAATTCAATGTCATCCTCTCTTACACAGTAAGTCACATCTGAATTACATGAAACCCTGTCTGAAAATACCAAACATCCAATCAAACCAACCAACCAACCAACCAACTAATCAACCAACCAACCAATCAACCAACCAACCAACCAACCAACTAACCAAGAAGACAGATAACCTTCTCATATTGATGTAAATATTCCTAACATTAGGGCCTAAGGCTTTACTTAACTGACTTTATAGCCCTAAGATGCATTAAATAAGGTGTATTGAGGAAATGAGTGAATTACTTTTGTTCTTCTAACATTTTGTTATTACCATGTGCATGAAAACATGCCCGTGTACAAACATGTCCATGTTATATTGTGTATAAAGACGTCATGACTACTTTCCACCTTTACGTTGATTCAGGCATTGGCCCTGAATTACGTTTTTAGAAAATCCTCTTACATTTCTTTTAGTCTGTATCTCTTAATTTTACTTCTGTGTGGCCACAGAAACTACTATTACCAGTGTAAAAAGATTTTTCTTTCTGACTCACCAAGATGAATAACATATTTATTTTCCCTTCAGCATTTTTATTACTTTCACTTATTTACTGTGTGTTGGTGTGTGTGCTACACTACTTGTCTGGAGGTCTGAGAACAACATTTGGGAGCCAGTTCTTGTATTTCACCTTTTTTTTTTTTTTTTTTTTTTTTTTTTTTTTTTTCTGGTTTTTCGAGACAGGGTTTCTCTGTGTAGCTTTGGAGCCTATTCTGGCACTCGCTCTGGAGACCAGGCTGACCTCGAACTCACAGAGAGCCGCCTGCCTCTACCTCCCGAGTGCTGGGATTATAGGTGTGTGCCACCAACGCCTGGCCATTTTTAGTTTTTTAATGAAATCTCAGAGACTGAGTAGCTAGGATCCACCTAGTTGCTTGAACCACCAGTGGCTCCAGTACTTTGCTATTCTGTTTCCTCTTCAAAAGGATGCAATTCATTGTTAAAGACAGAATCAGATGCTTCCTCTGTCACTCTTAGAAGTGAGGCAAAGCTCTATATAATTAAGTAAATGCTCTTAAAGAGGTCTACATAAAACAGTATCTCTAAGTCAATACTTCATTTTAAATCAAAAGATTAGTGGCCTTTGTTTTAACAAGTTGGAAGTAATAAGTACAAATAAAAGAATGGGTAGGATTTAATTTTGTTTTGAGGCAGAGTTTTACGGTGTAGCTCTGGCTGGCTTGAAGCTCACTATGTAAATGAGGCTGGCCTCAAATTTGTGGTGATCACCCTTCCTCTGTCTTCCTGATGCTGGGTTTATGGGGCCACCATGCCTGGCCCAAATGTTTGGAGGACTGTGAACAGAAACAAGTCCTCCATTCCTCTGCTAAGTAACATTATTTGCTACCTGTCACTTCTGCAGTTTACATATTTCAGATATTCCCCTTTCCTCAGCATTTTCCTACAATTTAAAATTAAAGAATATAATAATAATACAAAGATCAAGCTTATACACAGAATATGGCATCAAAGTAATGTGAGTAGTCCAACTGTTTGGCTTGCTAAACTGATGTACAGGTCACCCAGGAGAGTCACAGGCTAAGCTTTGGAGAAGGTTCCTTGACCAAGAGCAGCAAGCATTATGCAAAGGAAGAAAAGGCAGGGCTGCAGCCAACGAGGATGGCTTTGAACACTGTACAATTTTCTAAACTTAAATGGAGGCTTCCTAACTCATCTTACTCTGAGCAGTCAATATAGATATTTAAATAAATGAAAGGAAGGAAGGAAGGATGGAAGGAAGGAAGGAAGGAAGGAAGAAAGAAAGGAAGGAAGAAAGAGAAAGAAAGTCAGAGAAAACCCCAAAACTATGCTGGTTGTCTTTCTGCAAACCTTTGGACTGAGGCCACGGGGGCTCCTTATGCAAGTGTGGCAGTGTGTCTGTCTGCTAGGATGGGTCCGCAAAATGAGCGATGACTGGCATTCTGTCACTAAAACTGTGGACAGATGAAATCTGTTGGCGAAGGCCTGAAGGCCAGCATGTCTTAGCTTAGCTGTACAACTGCCTTCCAACTGCGTTTTCTATATGTTACAGTCAGACATGTAATGATGTTGACCTAAATTTTTGGAAGTAATCATTCTGTTAAGGGTTAGGAGAGTTCCTAACAGACACAACCAGGGTACAAAAAGACAACTACCTTGTTTTCTGGGCTATGGGTGGATGACCGACAGTAGATGATGTCACTAATAGGCAATTATAACATTCAGCATTCCAGAAGTATTTAGTAATTTGTTTTGAAGAAACACAGCTTCCAAAAGAACAAAAAGATACTCCAAATATTTATTTGGATGGCTGCATGCCGAAGGAAAGTGAAATGCATAAAATAAAGAAATTAATCCTAATTCCAAGAAGCATCAAATATTTTGCCAGCAAGTTAAACATGGAAAAGGATCCAAACATTTTTTGGTAAGATGGGCTGGAGATAGAGAGCAGTCATGTGTGAGGCCTTGGGAAGTTTACTGGCAGATGAATTGTCTGGATTACTGGGGCACTTCCTACAGGAAGCCTACTTCCTTTGGAAATGCTATAGACAGCAATGAGTCTCACATGTATACCATGATGCTGGAAGAACATTAATTCTATAGAGCCACAGATTCCTGGTCCCAGGCCTGGCTATTGTCTATCTACATCAAAATTTCCACATTGTGTTTCCACAATCTCTAGCCTAAACAGCTCTCTGGGCCATTCACGGGCCATCAAGTGCAAAGACTGAGCCATGTCTTACCACAGCAGCCTTTCTGTAGTGAGTCTAACTCAGTTTCTAGGATCTTCTGAGTTGGAAAGTGTTAGAAGGAATACTCTAATAAGGACTGCATCAAGGGTCAGCTTTAGTAAGGATGGGTTTATATGCCTAATCAAGCTTTTCTTATGTCTATATGCTTTCCAAACACCTGGACAAATTTTCACTTTCCCCCTAAAATCATATAACATAATTCCATTATAATATAGAAATATAAAAATGGAAATATTTGTCATTAAGACACATGTATACAACAGTGAATGTGCTCCAAGTTTATCTTACAGCATATTTTTTATGGAGAACACTTCTTCCAGGTACATAACTCTCAGGCAGAGCTATCATTCATCTGAAAGGTGTCATAGAAAGGGCTGACAGGACAGAGACTAGGCTAGTCAGGAGAAACGCTTGTGAATGTCCATAACTTAGAATGGCCACACTAAATGGTCATTATGCAAAGCAGAGAAGATGCTATCAAGAAAGGATTCAGAACGTTACAGACTTGTAATGGGCTTACCAATGATACCAGAAGCTCAGATATTACTATAATTAAATACCAATATGAAGGAGTAACATTTGTCTTGAAAAAAGCTAACAATGAGTTTGAGAACCCCAAATTTATTGTTTATGGTATTTAATTTTATCCTAGGATACTTTTTAATTTTCTTCTTCCTAATGCTCATTGTTGAAATAGTACCACAAAGCTTACAGAGGTAACCAGCTGTTCTAGATAGTTTTATGTCAATTTGACACAGGCTGAAGTCATCTGAGAGGAGGGAACCTCAATTAAGAAAACACTTTGGCTCAGTGGTACTTGCAGGGGACTGAGATTCAATTCTCAGCACCTACATGGAAGCTCACAAGCTGTCTGTACTTCCAGTACCAGGGGATCTGATGCTTGCTTCTGACCTCTTGGGCATATGGTGCATACTAGTCCATGCCGGCAAAAATACTCATACCCATCAAATAATAAAATACAGCTAAGAAAAAAAAAGATTTTCATAAAATAGGTCTGTAGGCAAGCCTGTAGGGCATTTGTTTAATTAGTGATGGATAGGCAAGTACCAGCCCATTGTGGGTGGTGACATCGCTGCACTGGTGGTCCTGGGTTCTATGAGAACCCCTTACGTGGCCTCTGCATCAGTCCCTGGCTCCCTAATCCTGTCATGCTTGAATTCTTGCCCTCACTGCTTTGGATGATGAACTGTTTTACAGACCCATGAGTGAAATTAACCCTTTCCTCCCCACCGTGCTCTTGGACATGGCATTTCATCACAGTAATAGTAACCTCAACTAAGACAACAACCGTATTCTGATTGGATTTGAGGCTTATCTCATACAAGCAATCCATGCCCGGAGAACCTTGCCAAGGATCCTACTGCTTTCATTTGCTAAGCAGACATCAAACTGCCTTGTAAATACGTATGTCCATCCCACAGATAACTGCCAACCTGGGTAAGAGAAGCCTCTTTCTGCAGCCACAAAGAACTGGTCAGTGCTGAGAACACGTGCTGTTGAGTGCTCACTAACACTCCCGGGGGATGAGACAGAAAGAATCTAAGAGTGGGGGATGGGGAGCAGTACTGGGAAATGCTGTCTCCTGGACAGGGTGTGGCTGGGACTCTTCAGAACTTACAGCAGCTATGGTTACCTGCATAGGTCTGAACAAGACCAGGTCAATAAGGTCAGTGAACATTCCAGAGGGCAGAACTAATCAGAATCCATGGTTGCTTAAAGAGAGGTGGGAAGGGGGAGCTAGCAGGGTAGGAAAGCGGAGTGTGGAGTTATCTGAGGGCAGTGGGAATGGGGGGGGTCGGGGTGGATGTGGGTGGGGGAATCTGGGGGTGAATGTGACCAAGATACACTGTATACATTTGTGAGCTTGTCAAAGAATAAATTAAAAAGATACTGGTGAAGCAAGAACCATGGTTTGACCAGGTCTATGCCCAGCTACATCTCAATACCCAAAACTTTTCAGGGTGAGATGCCACAACATTTGGCACAGAACAAGTTTGCTTATGATAGCACTAAGAATTTTTGGTTTTTTAGAGATGAAGGATTTCATGTAGCTTAGGCTGGCCTCAAACTAACCATGTAACAGATGATGGCCTTGAACTTCTGATCTTCCTGTCTCCACCTCACAAGTGCTAGGGAAAGCATTAACATTTGACAGTTTAAACAGGTTTGCTTATTTCAACATCAGGAAGCAGAGGCAGTGTGGATCTCTGTGAATTTTAGGCCAGCCTGGTCTACATACATAGAATTCTAGGTCAGCCAGGGCTACAGAGTGAGTGAGATCCTGTCTCAAAGGCAAAAAAGCTTCGTTCAAATCTTATAAAATGTCTTTTCATTAAGTTAGGCTTTCATTTCCATGCCCTATTTATTAAACAGAGATTCATTTTTTACAGTCATAGTTTAGAAGAACTGCAGAAAACAAATCTTCAATTATAAGATCAGGAAGTAACACACACATACAACATTTAAAAGTCCTTGTTTTTTTTCTGTTTCCCTTTATTATGACTTAAAGGGTCTGACTGCATTATCTAGTTCCAGATGCTGAATGTCCTGGTTGGTCAGCTGCTAAGGTGGGAGAAGCTTAGTGACCGCAGGCTTTCCCTCTGCACTAGGTCTCTACTTACACAAGGCTTAAAAACTCAAACTCAACAGTGATTTCCACAAATTTGCTATTTTAACTTTAAAGAGTATTCATGATTATCACCAAAATGTATTAATTTCTAAAAGGAAGGGGACTTATATAAATGTCAACAATTTTTTAAACTAGAGACACTTCACTTAGCATACAAGTATCTAGAAGACATATTGTTCTTATCCATTTTCTCTTAATTTCAATAGAATACTAATCAGTAAGGGTGTTTAATTATTGTGATTGTCACTTTTGTTTCTCTAGGGATACTGCACTCAACTTCCAGTCTTTTTTCTTTGTGGTTTTTTAAGACAAGGTTTCTCTCTGTGTAGTTCTGGCTGTCCTGGAACTCACTCTGTAGACCTGGCTGTCCTCGAAATCACAGATATCATCCTGCCTCTACCTCCTGAGTGCTGGGATTAAAGGCATGTGCCACCACCAGCTGGCTTTTTAACCAGTATGGGCTAGTCCTGGCTTATTGTCTTAAAGATAAAAACTCGATATGAAAGCATTAAAAAGCCTGCCTTTTATTTGTTATTATGCAAAGTGGATGAGCTCCAGCATGTCCTCACCTTCCTCGAGTGGCCTTCTGCAGAACCTTCATTCCCGCCATGCTGCAGGACCTCCCTTCTAACTGTATGTTCTTCCAGAGGGTGCCATCCAAGTACACTTCACCGAACATCCCGCAGGCATCCTGGACTAGAAGGCAGGACCTGTAAAGAGCAGCACATTTATTTCTAAATAAGAGGATCAAGAAGATCCCTGTCTTCTTCCCTGAAACTCCAATGCAGTCACCTTCCTAATGATGAATAAGGGCAAATGAAGTTCGATTTAAGTACAATTCTTTGTGGTGTGTGTGTGTGCGCATAAGTTATGGGAATATGCACAAAGATCAGAAGACAACTGAGTTTTCCATTCTTTCATCACTTTAGTCCTGAAGACTGAACACAAATTGTCAGGCTCCGAAGCAGGTGCCTCTGCCTTCTGAACCATCCTGCTGAACTTTGTTTTGGTTTTGTACATGCAAAAATTTAGATGACTAGCCATAAAATACAGGAGACAAAATTATCTTTCAGCATGCAAGCTTCAGCCATTGTGATTGAAAACTTGAAAAGGATGACTACACTCTCCAACTAAAAGCATCACTGCTGCCCAGAAACAGAGTGTCCTCCTTCTCTACTTCTATTCTCTTCTCAGAGTGGATGCTCAACACTTAAAAGCTTCAGTGCACAATTCTGAGAATGATGTAGAGCTTTCACTGAGAAGGTACAAAAATCAGAGACATGCATGTTCCCAAAAAATAAATATCCCTGTGTATCTTAGATAGGGCTTCTACTGCTGTGATAAAACACCATGACCAAATACAAGTTGGAGAGGAAAGGGTTTATTTCATTTTACACTTCCAGATCACAGTCTACCACAGGAAGAAGTTAGGGCAAGAACTCAAGCCGGGAGGATGGAGGTAGGAACTGAAGCAGAGGCCACAGAGGAATTCTGTTTACTAGAATGCAGATTATATATTCTGAGGCTATTAAAGAGTATAAAGGTTTAAAATTAAACATCATCCTGGTAGTTAGACATTTTGGTCAGTATTGGTGAGCTTTCCACTCTTAATAAGCACTCTTTAGGGGGCTAGAGAGGTAACTCAGCAGTTAGGAGTACTGCCTGCTCTTCAGATGACTAGGCTCAATTCCCAGCACCCACATGGCAGTTCACAACTGTCTGTAATTCCAGTTCCAGGGGATCTGACACCCTCACACAGACAAATGTGAAGGCAAAACACCAATGCTCATAAAATAAAAATAAATAAAAAATAATAACGCACTCTTTCTTAAAACACAGTGTTCACTCTCTTGAGTTTTCTTTTTTGTTTGTTTTTCCTTTTGAGACAAGGTCTTAAGAAGCCAAAGCTGGCCTAGAACTCCTGATCCTCCTACTTCTACCTCACAAGTACTGGAATTTTTTAAATAGCATCTCACTCCATAGCAGAGGCTTGTCTGTAATTTCTTTTACCTAGCCTTGAGCCTCCTGCGTGTTATATTGACAGACATGAGCTACCATGTATACTAGTTTGTGTGTGTGTGTGTGTGTGCACATGTACCGCAAAATTCATGTAGAGTCAGCATAAAGCTTGGTGGAGTTGTTTCTGTCCTTCCACTTTTCTGTGGGTTCTGCGGACTGAACTCAGCTATTAAGCTCGCTGAGCAAGGCCTTTACCCACATCACTGGTCCCACAGAGTAGTGTATACATAATTTTAAGTGTTGGTATTCTATATGTGTGTGTGAGGCTATCTTTCCTTCTTAAATACTTTCTGAATTAGGGGCACTCATTTTGCAGATTCCTGGAAAGGGAGAAGTAGAAGGAAATCATTCATGATTTCTCTGTGCTCTCAAACATTTGGGCCCACTGAGACAGCTAGTTTTTCATTTAAAGTCCAAACATGCTCCTTCTTCCTATTGTTTCAGCACCCAATGAGGGAAGAATGAGTAAGAATACTTTTATATGAACTGACACTCATTCTGTTATAAGCTGTTTACATGACTCCTCACTTCCCAGCTACTTCCTCCCTACTTCCTCTAAAGAGGTAAATCTAAGCAGAGCCATGGGGATGGTGGTAGAGGGAGGTCCTTGGCCAGGCTGCATTTCCTGAGAAGGCCATAGGCTTTCCGATAGGAAGATAAGAGTCAAAGGGTCCTCTGCAAGTAATGGCATTAGGCCTGTTAAATATTAAAGGTTAGGGTAAAAATCTCCATGATTCCCAACATAAAGTTCTTTTCTTTCTTGGCTGTACTAAGAGGGAGAGGTGGGGAACTACTACTACTTTTTCCTGGTTTGCTTGACTATTGCTTTTATCTCAAATAGCCAAGGGAGTTGGAGGCTACTTATGCTTGGTATTTTGCCCTAGATCAAGTGGTCCTGGATCATATAAGGACAAACAGGCTGAGCAAGCCAGTGAGCAGAGCTGTTATGTTACACAGTCTCTGTCTCCAGGTTCCTGCCCAGAGTTCATGCTTGCTGGATATGCTCTCTCACTCTTCTACACACAGCAGTGCTAGTGACATGCTGGCCCATGTCTGAAGTGGTTTCCATAAACCAGTTAGCTTACAGCAGCATACAAGTGAATTCCATCTACTTGTCAATGCTTCCTGCTTGGTGGAACACTATCTCCTAAAATCAATGCTGGTGCAGGTCTCTGCAGAAAAATTGATCCATTTGCTTTTCTTCTTTTTTGGTTTTTTGAGACAGGGTTTCTCTGTGTAGCTTTGGAGTCTATCCTGGCACTCGCTCTGTAGACCAGGCTGGCCTTGAATTCAGAGATCCACCTGCCTCTTCCTCCCGAGTGCTGGGATTAAAGGCTTGCACCACCAACACCCAGTTATTCACTTGCTTTTCTTAAGCCACTAGAAATATTGAATGGAACCCAAATGGCTTCCGAGCAAAGCAGCATCCTGTCAAAAATTTAGGACCTTGCAAAAATTACTCACCTATATGAGCTTGAATTTACTCCCTTTTACATGGAAATACTAGAAAACTAACACAGAGAGCTATGACAAGGATAAAGTGATCCAGACAGCACAGGGCTGGGCTCAGTGAATGGCACAGCACACAGATCTTTCTTAGGTGGGCATATTTGATATCAAAGTTTAAAAAGCATTTTTTTTCTAAAACATTCTTGCACATGTTACATTAGGCTAACTGCCATATTTTCTATGGATTTACTTGCTGTACTAAGTGATAATTTGTCAGATATTGCTGGTATGCAAAAAATACAGTTAAACTGTATATTGAACTTCTGCAACCTATCACCCAAATTTTCCTTGTTTGTAATCTGTAATACTAATAATACAAACCCAGAGACTGATATTGTGGTTCAAGCTGAAGGTCAGAGAAGCAAAGTAGCAAGCCATTAGCTCTTATTTCTACCTCAGGTTGAAAGGGCTGCCCTGTCCACAGCATGGTTGGAGAATAAATCCCTAAGACTGAATACTAAATGCCCCGATCCTATCTTATATGCCTCTCTACAGCTGGAATTAAAGGTGTGGGACTCCAAGTGCTGAGATCTCCTTTGTGTAAGCTGTTTCTCTTTTAGACTGATTCACTCTAATGTAGCCCTGGGTGGCCCTGAACTCATAGAGATCCATCCGCCTTTGTTTCCTGAGTCCTGGTATTAAAGGTATGTGCCACCACTGTCTGGCTTCTATAGCTAACTGGTATGGCTGGTGGCATTAAAAATGTGTATCATCATTGCCTGGCTGTACGGCTGTGGCTAGCTTTGCATTTTGATCTCCAGTGGCTTTATTAAATCCTAAACAATATATTACCATAGCAATCATGGAATCATTTCATACTGCCAATTTTGCTTCTTCATTTCCAACTCTGTTTATTTTGTTTTGTAGTAGTGTGGACAAAAATTTCTGAAAAGATGTGCCTGGTTGTGGACAAAAATAACAACAACAACAACAACAACAACAAACCCAAAACTCCTGGAAGGAGTCTGTGACTGCAGACTGGTGGACTGACTGGAATCTCAGTGCTGTGGAGAGATTTGGATTTTGCAGGTTCAGATGCTAATTACTTTATCTTGGGCTAGTGTTAGCATTCTGGAACAGCCATGCTTTGCCCCATTCTGTATCTGAAGAACACCTCATGATAATAAGTAATACATAGCTCTTAGACGCTATTAGCTTAAGCAGAGCACTAGTTTACACCATTCCAAGAGTTAAGAATGTCATCAGATAGCACCTTAGGCTTCTCCACCCATTTTGTTGTACCCACCTCTCTGGTGTAACCACCAATATATTTTAAGTTTGCCTTGATTTATGACTTTCTCTGTTCCATAAAACTATAAAAACTACATGAAATTGCTTCTACATTAGAACATGGAATTTGGGTAACCTACATATGTGTTTCTGGGACACAATCACTCATAATGGCTTTCTCGGAATGAACTATCTCTTACTCTCTTTAAGATGAGAGGTGAGGCCGGGTAGTGGTGGTGCTCACCTTTAATCCCAGGACTCGGGAGGCAGAGACAAGAGGATCTCTTAAGTTTAAGGCCAGCCTGGTCTACAGAGAGAGTTCCAGAATAGTCAGGACTACACAGAGAAATCCTGCCCCCCAAAAACAAAATAAAAACCAAACCAAACCAAACCAAACAAAAAGATGAGACTTGTGTGTTTTTTATGTCGACAATGGGATCTCAAGTAGCTTAGGCTGGAGTTGAACTTGTTGTATAGCTGAGGATGACCTTGAATTCTTGATCTCCTACCTCTACCCCAAGTGCTAGATTACAACATGTGTCATTACTTTGTTAATAACTCACCAAGTGTAAGTTGTTTCATGAGCATAGGTTCGCACTTATTTACTGGAGTATGGGTAACTTAACAGTAGCTACAGGACCTAAGAAAGTGACTCATCTTCCCCTACCAGCCATTAACTGCCCACAGCTTCTCGGGCAGGGGTGAGGCTTCTAGCCCCTCCTTTATCCATGCTGGACTGTTGCTAGGTACAGCTACTGTGAGTCCCTGAGAACAGTGGCTATGTCATGTCCAGAAGACAGCGCTTTACAGTTGTCTGGGGCTTTGATGCTAATGCTGTGATAAAAACACCAATCAAAGACAACTTGGGAAGGAAGGGTTTACTTCATTGTATAGCTTATAGTCCATCACTGAGGGAACGCAAGGCAGGAACCTGGAGGCAGGAGCCGAAGCACAGGCTGTGGAGGAACACCAATCACTGGGCTGCTCAGCTTTTCTTATATGATCCAAGACCACCTGCCCAGGGGTGGCCCCACCCACAATGGGCTGGGTCCTCCCACATTAATCACTAATTAAGAAAATGCCCTACCGACTTTTCTACAGGCAGATTTTTTTTCTACAGGCATATCTTATGGAAGCCTTTCTTTCTTTCTTTCTTTCTTTCTTTCTTTCTTTCTTTCTTTCTTTCTTTCTTCCTTTTTTTTTTTTTCAAGATAGGGTTTCTTTGTGTTGCTTTGGAGCCTGACCTGGAACTCGCTCTGTAGATCAGGATGGACTCAAACTCACAGAGATCTGCCCTCCTCTGCCTCCTGAGTGCTGGGACTAAAGAGAAGCTTTTTGTTAATCGAGAGTCCCTCTTCCCAAAAGACTTGTGTCAAGTTGACACAAAGCTCACCACTTGGTTCTCTAGCTTTTATATTCCTCCTCCCTCTCTTTGGATATATTTCCTGAGTCTTGGGGGTGGTAAGACAGATAATATAGATGGCCTGTTTAGGGAAGAACAATCAGCATTCACTTATTCTCAGGACTTTGATGGGGCATGAGTTTCTGCATTTACCAATGCCCACTGCAAAAAGAAGCTTCTGTGACTGAAGTTGGAACCATTGCTATATGGGTATAAAAACAAACATCCAGAAGACAGTTATCCCCTAATGGCCACACACTGCTGTATCAGTGGCACCACTCCAACGGCACAGGCACATTCTTCCCAACAGGCAAGATCATTGCTGACTCTTCTCCCCATCATCTCAAATGAAGTGTTCTGTGAAAGCTACACAGCAGAGAGGAAGCTTCTGGCTCAGCTCCAGTGGTATTTTTCTGTGTTGTGATTATCTTCACCAACTTGCTCTCATCATCTAGTTCCAATAGACAACTGTGCTGTTGGGGATGAGAATGCCTCCCATAGGTTCATATACTTGGTCCCTAGTTGGGGGCACTTGGAGTTGAGGGAAACTTCAGGCAATGGAGCCTTGCAAGAGGAAGTAGTCACCAGGGGCTAAGTTTGCGAGTTTATAGCCTCTCTCGACTTCCTGTATGTGGAGGAATACACTACCAGCTTCCTGCTTTTGCACTATACTTCCTTCATGTTGCCAAGACGCCCACCCACTCTACGTTGGTTTCCAGCCCTTTGGAATTTAAAGCTAAAGCACACCCTTCTTGCTTTTTGGTTATGGTATTTTTTTTTATCAGAACAGAAACATATATATAGAAACGTAACTCAAAGACAAATGACTGTGAACCATTTCAAAAAATGTTCAACACCTTTAGTCAGGAGGAAAATGAAATTAAAACCACTTTGTGATTTCACACCCCCACACCCAGCAAAATTGTCAGGATTGAAAAAAAAATAAAGAAATTAAGAAGACAGATGCTAGCATAGATGTAGGGAAAAGGGAACATTTATTCACTGACTGTGGGAGTGCAAAAAGATAGTCACGATGGAAATCAATGTGGAGGTGCCTCAAAAGCTAAGAATAGATCCACCAGGAGATTATGATTTAAAAAAAAAATCTGATTTTCAACCCAGGCTGTTGCTAATAGGTTTGCTCTCCACAAACTGATAGCAAGACCCCACTGCTGAAGACAAACCCACACAACTCATGGAACACGGACAGGTTGAGCTAGTGCCTACATAGAACCTTCACCCGCCTAAGACATTTTGGTAACACATATTTTTGTTGTGGGTGTTCCACTTGCCTTCCTCATTCTCTTTATAGTCTCTAAAGGCAAGGCACTGATAACTATTTTCCCTACTATTTTAATTGCATATTAATTTAATCTTACGATTCTCTTAAAATTAATTATTTTTATTGTGGGCATATGCTCAATGGGGGGGGCGGGGACTTGCCATGGAGTGTGTAAGGAGGTCAGGTCTCAAGTTAGTGGAGTAGGTGGGTCACTATGTAGGTTCTATAACTGGAACTTGGGCAACCAGGCTTTCATGTCAAGTATCTTTAACTACCTCACTTTAAAATTCTTATTATTGGTTTCAACTTCTTTGCTTTCTCTGCTTATGCCATTAATTTATACTCATATTTATATTTCTTCTATTTTCTAAAGCAAATTTATTCTATTCTTTTCCTTTTTGAAAAAGGAAGGCTCATTAATTTCAGTCTTCTTTTTTTTTTTTGAAAGTGTAAACATTTTAATTTTATGGTGTTTGTGTATGGCATGTGAACGTGGGTGCCAGAAGGGGCCAGAATGTAATATAACATAGTGACTGAGAAATTACCAATTAGTTAACTGTTATACATCTACATTTAAGTTATAAGATACTGAAAGACTAAGCATCCCTCAAGTGACACTGCCACCTACTTGCAAATATATAATGTATTTGTGGCTGTACATGGGACAGTTAAATCCAGCTAGGTGAGATTATGACTTGGCTATTGTTTCATTTGGAAATTAAGCATGACAAAGGGAACTTGACTGCATGTCAAGCTGACAAAGGATGGGCTTATGATGGCTAATCTTGGCATTTACCAGAACCAAACTGCTGGGCACTCCTGTGAAGGCCTTCCTTCCTTCCTTCCTTCCTTCCTTCCTTCCTTCCTTCCTTCCTTCCTGTCTTTCTTTCTTTTTAAAGATTTTGTTTATTTATTATGTATACAACATTCTGCCTCCACATATGCCTGCATGCCAGAAGAGGGCACCAGATCTCACTACGGATGGTTGTGAGCCAGCATGTGGTTGCTGGGAATTGAACTCAGGACCTCTGGAAGAGCAGCCAGTGCTCTTAACCTCTGAGCCATCTCTCCAGCCCGAGGGATTTTCTTAGTCAGATTATTTGAAGCAGAAAGGCATGCCCTAAATCTGGGCCACACCTTCTGGTGGCAGCACACAGAAAAGGAAACATAAAAAGGAAACTTTGTTTTTTGCTGGCTTGCCCTCTCTCTCTCAGCAACACCCATCCATCAGGTTGCTGTAGCATTTCTCCACCAATACTAGATCTGACTTTTTCATGAGCTAATGCAGACTGAAGAATAGCAACTCTACAGTAATCCTCCAGGATGCCAGCACCAGACTGGGACTGCTAAGATAGCCAGCCTTGTGAACCAACCAACCACTGGATTCATGGTGCTTCATCATGAGAAAGCCATTGTTGGACTACTTGGACCACATCCTGTGAGCTAGTCTAATAAATCCCCTTTTAATATAAACTTATTCTATATGTTTGTTCCTTTAGAGAACTCCAACTAATAGAAGACCATTTCATTTTAAAACCTCTTGAGTACAATGGCAAGAACAGCACCCCTGCCTAAAGCTAGCTATTACAGCACTCTGCTCACTACATCTCAGGTAGTCTCACAGACTGACTGCCTCACTTGCCTGTGTCAAGTCTCTCCCCATCATGAACCTGGAAATCCAAACTGCTCAATGCAGGCACGGTGGTTTATACTTGCTACTCTGGATGGTGAGGAATGCCAGGAGATCCTGTTTCAAAAGCAAACCCCAAACTAACAAGGTGGCAGAGGGAACACAGCACAGATGGATGGGCAAGAGGACCAGCTTACTGTTCACACTTATCAGACCAGGACAATCTATGTGTGGATTCCCTTCACTGACAAGGAACTTGGATGATTTTAGTTCAAGGATGTCTACATATACAGCAGGCTGCAGCTCAGATACCACCCACCACCTGAATTCACAGGAGATGCTGTACATTGTGTGGCCATGTCCTGGAAGACAACAAGCAAGTGTAGCATCATTTTCAGAAGGTTTGGAGACACTGGGGAACAGCATAGCCAAGCCATGAGTAAAGTTATGCTATGAATTAGTGTGACGTAGTATTCATAAAAATAAACCTCCACTTTGGGAAGTAGACTGAGATTCATCCTTTAGCTGCCCTGGCACTGGGCACACTGATTCTCATCAAGAGGTCTCTCAGCACTGTCTTTAGGTAACCCATGACTCAGGTGAGAGGGACACTATCTTTAGATTAATTTAGATTACCACGAGAAAAATATCCCAGAGGGAGGCAGTGAGATGTTAGTGGTTAGGAGACAGCCCCAGAACTGGATTCATTCCATGAGACAGCTCACCATTCTGTGCCTGGAATAATATTCTAATTAGTGAATTCTTCTCATAAAGTACTGAGGCATAAAACAAAGCCCCTCAACCAGTTCCTGTTTCTCTGGCTGTTATCAACGTGGTACAGAGAGGCTGGCAAAGCCTAGGAGGAGACATCATTTTGAGCTCTGTGGCTGATAACAAGACTCCATCGGCTCTCCAAGTGTCAGTTCTTATGCCCATGCCATCCAGGTGACTATAATTTGCTTAATACCCATCTAAATTTCTATACCTTTTCCAAACACAAAACTTGAGCTTCTGCCACCAAGCTGGAAAATCTGAATTGCTGGTGATATTCATGTCTTTGTCTTTCTAGGTGTGATCTTCATGTGAGAGCAATGAAGCAGCATAGAACTTCCCTGTCCAGACCTGAGCTCCTCACATGGGAGACCAACCTGGGATGATGGGTCTCACTGTAGTGATTATACTCCTTAGTGTGGTTTTCTTTGTAAGGTAAGGTTTTGTTAAGGATAAAGCAACAGATAAGTTGAAATGCAGTACCCATATTTGCCCCGTCCCAGCCAGTCCCTCAGTTCCACCTAGGAAGAACCACAACTCTCAGGAGACATATGCACAGCAGTGAATACAAAGGCACAGACCTGTAATCCCAGCACCAAGGCAGACAGATCACGCTCTGAGGTCATCTGGAGCAATACACAGCAAGTTCAAAGCTACTCTGTGATACACAGTGAGACCGTCTCAAAAAATAAACAGCAAAAGGAAAGCAGATGCTGTTTGTGAACCCACATTACCCTTTCTAGCAGCACAAAAATCACACACAAACGGCCTAACACTCTGGAGGCATAAAGGTCCTAAATCATATAGTTAGCATTGGCCTTAGAAAAAGGTTCCCCCCTCTATGTGTATTTATGTGTGCACACATGTTTACAGGCTTTGGGGACTGAAGTCAGGGCCTAATGTGTGCAAATCAAGCACTCAATCAGAGCTATATCTGGATTCTGAAAAGCTTTTATTTCCTGTCTTTATCAGGTTCATTGGAGACTGTTTCAAAAATTGTAAATTATAAAAGCTGAAGCTATATAATAAATGACAAAAAAAGCAAACAAGATTTGTAGAAGGAGATTTAAATGGTATAATAATTCCTCTGAGAATTTTATACCTCCCTCCCTTTTCCTTCCACACCATAGAACTTCCCTTTCTTTGATTCAGTGGTGCAATTTCATGGCTCCACAGAGAGGGAGCAAGGGAAACTGTGGACGTGTGTCAGCACATGCACATGTTCCAAGAAGGAAGATTAAGTGACCATGTGGGTGTTTACTCTGCGATCGGAGCCCTTCTTAGCAGTCCACCAGGAATTCCGGGAATCTAGTCAGGCTGGCTGTTCTATTCTAGGTCACTGTCAGAGGCAGCAACCTCTAAGATCAACAAGATCTTATTCTCTACTTCATAATCTCTTTCAACTCAAGAAAAAGGGAGAAGAAACTGGAGCATGAAATATGGAAGTAAAAGCAAGAGACAAGGAGAGGGGCATTGGAGCAGGAGGAGGCAGGAGAGGCTTGACCCTGAATGAGAGGAACTCCCCAGAAGACAGGAGGAGGGCTGCTTCCCTACAGCTGGGAACTAGACACAGGACACTGCGTTCCCTTTTCTCAAAAACAAGCAGGCATGGGATCTCAAAGTAAACAGCTAATCCTGCTGTTGATCTTTTTAACATGAAGAGATGTTAACAACATGGTTTTTGCTGTGCAGAATATGTTTCTTATTCATTTAAAGATCACTTTTTTTTTTCTGCTAAAATGTGACATGAGCTTTTTTTTTCTCTCTCACAATGTTTTTGTACTGAAATAGGGTCTCCCTATGTATCTCAGGTTTGCCTCAAACTTGAAGCAATTCCTGTCTCAGCTTTCCAAGTGTTGGCATTATAGGCATGTGCCACCATGCTTGGTATGAACTTTCCAGTATCACTGGACAGGAGCAAGTAACAGTCATCCCTTGGTAAATGTGTACTTGGTATGGTTTTAATACCATGTAGGAACCATGCTCACCACTACTGTCACAATACTAAGCAGTTCCTATGTGATTATGGATGACCTTGCTCATGTTATTAGTTATTCCAGAAATGATAGGCTGTCTCCACTCAGGCAAACAATTTCAGGAAGGAGAGAATGCAGGACAGTTGTAGACCTTATGATGCAACAGTTTCCTCATTCCCAAGCCCCTCACCCACCTCTATGGAGGATCACAGCTGGCCAGGCCCCTCCCAGCGGACCACTCAATTTCTAGCCTAAGAGAGGCTGCCCCATGTTGTCTGCTTTAATTCACAGTCCTGTCTGCTGAATGTCAGACTTCTGTCTCTGCTGCTTCAGAAACCAAAAGGTTCTGCATTTTGGGGGGTAGTGTACAGGAAACAAGTTTCATGTAGCTCAAGCCTCAATGTACGAAGTCAAGGATGACTTTGGACTTCTGATCCTCCTTTTTCCACTAACTGAGTGCTGGAACTATAGGTGTTTAGTACAATGACTAGTTTTATGAAATACTTCGGATCAAATCCAGGGCTTTTCATGTGTCAGCAAGTGCTCTACCACTGAGCTATACCTCCACTCCTCTTCCACACCACCCTTTTTTTTTTCTTTACTATGTAGTAACATAGATTGGCTCTGAACCCATGACCTCCCAGCATGAGCCTCTTGAGTGCTGGGATTATAGACACATGCTACTAGGTTTGGTTTTCTACAGTCCCCTGATCATCAATAGCCTCCCACCTTTGCCATTTCTGAAATTACTAATGTGTCCTTATTAAAAATTTATTACTTAAAAATGTCATATAAGCCGGGCGTTGGTGGTGCACACCTTTAATCCCAGCACTCGGGCGGCAGAGGCAGGCAGATCTCTGTGAGTTCCAGGCCAGCCTGGTCTCCAGATCGAGTGCCAGGATAGGCTCCAAAGCTACAAAGAGAAACCCTGTCTCGAAAAACCAAAGGAAAAAAAAAAAAAGTCATATAAATAGAAGCACCCAGGATATAATCTTTGGGATTAGATTTATTACCCTCAGTAAAATTCCTTGGTAATGTAAGCTATTATATTCCTTATTAATAGTTTACTGAGACAGAAACAATGTTAGTCGTGTATAAAACAGTAGTTCTCAACCTTCCCAATGCTGCGTTCCTCATGATGTGGTGACCCCCAACCATGAAATTATTTTGTTTGGTACTTTATAACTGTAATTTTGCTACTGTTATGAATTGTAAAGCAAATATCTGATAGGCAGGATATCTGATATCCTTAAAGACCTTAAAGAGGTCAAGACCCACAGGTTGAGAACCACTGGTATAGACTATATTGTATATATTATAATGTTTCTAGGTTTACCCTTTTTGCTGAATAATATTCTACTACATGTATATATCACAGCAAGCATCATGGGCATTACAAAGTAAAGGTAACTGAGCCACATAAAAGAATGTAAATTAAAAGATTGGGGTTAATTTAAGTTACAAGAGCTAGTTAGAAAAAAGCCTAAGCCATCAGCCAAGCTTTCATAATTAATAAGTCTCCATGTTATTTGGGAGCTGGCAGGTGGGGCAGAAAAATCCACCTACAAATGATGTCCAACGTGGGGCAAGCATTTCCACATAAGACCTGAGAAAGTTAAAATAAAAAAAAAAGGTTCCAAACACAAAAAGGAGCCAAGCATGATTCATAGTTTCAGTCTCTCATGTAGGCCGTGGTACAGAGATGCATCTCCCAACCAAAGCCTGAGCAGCTAGCTCACCATGAGCTAAGCTGCACTACAATTTAATATTTTGCTTGTGCAGACAGAAAAGGTTACAGATACACAGTAAAGCAGGTTCAGATAGAAAAAGCATCTGAACAGGTTACAATGTATTTAACAATGTGTGTAGGCTTGGGGAGTGGGATAGATCTACACATAAAAACAGTTTAAAAATAGTAAAGTCTTTAAAAAAAGGAGTAAAGTAATAGAAAAAAGTATAAGCCATGTAGAGATGGAAAATACATAGGGAGTCTAGATCATGTATGTTATTGTGTTGTCTTTGAATTTTTTTGGTTGCTGATGAATATATAAAAGCTGCTGAGAGACACTGAATTATGGAAACTAAATTAAACCAACCTATATATATTTTTAAAATGTCTTAACTTCAAAATAGAAGCCAAAAACTATGTTGCCTTGGAGAAGAGGTTATGTTTTTGATTCCACAGAAAATGAAAGGCTGTGGATTCATTCAAGGTTAAAGAGGATCAGGTTTGATCAGGGGAGATCACCTGAAAATCCTGAATACAGACACTAAAGAAATAATCCTAAAACAAAACTCCTACAAGACAGTTGATATATATTTTACCTGCTCAAACATAAAAGAAAAAAAATCATCTTTTGCTGGCTTATGTACAACACAGTCTATACTTGGATTAATGCAGATATGTGTGTTACCTTAGAAAGTTGGTATGTTTTCAGAGCAAAAAGATCAGACACCAATGAAAAAGGGTGGCCCAGGTGATCCAGCCTCTCACAATGCCTGTGTTGCAGTTTTGTCAGAGTTCTACCCCCAGAATAGCTTCAAGGTTGATGACTGAGATGGTTAAGGCTCATACACTATTCTAGCCACGACTTAACCATTATCCTAATTTTTTCACAATCCCTGCCTTAGTTAGGGTTTCTATTGCTGTGATGAGAACACCATGACCAAAAAAGCAAGTTGGGAAGGGTTTATTAAGCTCATACTTCAGCATTGTTGTTCATCACTGAAGGATATCAGAACAGAAACTCAAACAGGGCAGAATCCCAGAAGCAGGAGCTAATTCAGAGGCCATGGAGGAGAGCTGCATACTGGCTTGCTTCCCCTGGCCTGCTCAGCCCACTTTCTTATAGAACCCAGGATCACCTGCCAGGTATGGCACCACACATCATGGGCTGGGCCCTCCCTTAAGGATCACTAAATGTGAAAATGCCTTACAGCTGGATCTCATTAAGGCATTTCCACAACTGAGGCTTCTGGCATCTTTTTGCTGTATTTCTCATGGCCCTTGACATGAGGTTCCTTCCTCTCTGATGACTCTATAGCTTGTGTCAAGTTGACACATAAAACCACCCAGTACAATTGACCCCTTGTCAACTTGACACACAATCACATCACTATTAAGCCACAACCCTTCCTTTCTTACTCATCCCCAAGATCTTAAATAACTTTAAAAGTTTCACAGTCTTCACAAATTCAAACACGTTAAAATTTCAGTTCCTTTAAAACAGTCAATTTCTTTAAAAACCCAAAGTCTTAAAATTCAAGTCTCTCAACTGTGGGCTCTAGTAAAATATGTTCTTATTTCAAGAAAGAAGAATCTGGGCACAGTCATAATCAAATCAAATCAAATCAAATCAAAATTCCAACCATCTAATATCTAGGATCCACTCATGATCTTCTGGGCTCCTCCAAAGGACTTGGTTACTTTTTTGGCTCTGCCCTCTACAGTACACATAGCTCATTAAGGCCAGGCATTTATAATTTAAGAGTAAGTTTCTCTGTGTATGATTTATTTGGGAGCTGGGTGGTGGGCTTCCCCCAAAAGCACAGAGCCAAAAGAGTAAAGAGTAAAAAACCAACAACAACAGATCTGCTCCAGTATTATAGCCTAGTACTCAAGATGCATTGGTAATGGTAGGTGGACTATAGTTTGTTTTCTTTAATTTATTCCCCAAGCTACCACAAATGAGTGGTCATCTGTACCTACTTTCTCATGCCTACTATTCATTAAAATCACATGGGCCAATAGAGTAAAGAATAAGACATGCGTCAACCATGGGACATGTACTGTTAAACATCATAGGGAAGATATAGTTTACTATGTTTCCCCCTGGCCACAAAATGGCACAGTGGTCAAGAAGAGTTATTACACACTTTCTTAGCCAACATCTTGAAAGAAAATGAAGCTTTAAACCCCAAGGTCCCACTGTTTGCAGTGGATCAGTCTCTTCAATACATGTAGATGAATACGTTCCTTGGGGGTTATTTTGACTGTAATTGATATACAAAGGCCTAGCCCATAGTTGGTGGCAACATCCTTGGGCAGGTGGTATTGGACTATATGAGAAAGCCAGCTAAGCATGAGTCTGAGAGCAGGCCAGCAAGCAATATTCCTGCATGATTTCAGGTTCAAGTTCTGATCTGAATTCTGACTGTGACTTCTCTTAACAACAGATTATAACTACTGTGAACTCAAATAACTCAGTAATTCTAGTATAAATTCTGAGTAATTCTATAGACTTATGTCAAGTCTCATGGGCATAAACTGAGCACAAAACAATTGTGTTATAAGCCAACTCCTCCCTCACATTGTTTTCCACCAGAATGTTTTATCACATCAACAAAAAGAATACTGGAGCAACTTTCAGGGTTCCGAAGCTCCAATGTAGGAGCCAAAGGAGAGTCTGAATGCAATGCACCATGGGAAGTGTATGAGTACATGACTGCAGCCAGCCTCCTGGCACAACAGGGAGCACAGAGCTGAATCATGCTTAGACAATCTGCTTCTGAGTAAAGGTTTCTCACTCTTCAGTGCCCTAGAAACCAGTCTTGTCTAAGCAATGTCTTATCATTATCTCAGCTGTGAAGTACTCTAGCAGATGAAAAGCAGCTTTAGCAAAACACATACACACAGCTCTCCCCACAATATTAATGAAAACTGTGTATGTTATTATGCAATTCTAGGAACAGCTGCTCTAGGGAACAAAATTACTGAAACATGTTTAATTGTTTTAATATACTTTAAATAAAGTATTTTCAATTTTCAGAACTAAACCACATTCAGTTTCCTGTCCCACAAACAGTGGCTAAGCAGCAACTGTTAGAAGGCAACCCTCTTCTTTGCAGGCAGTTGGTCCCAGGTGTGAATTCACTTTCCCTGGCTCAGTTCAATCTGTTAGATTGTCTACCAACTTCTTCCCCAGTGAGATACTCCCATCTGGCCTCACACCAGCACGGACACCTTCAGATCCATTTTGCCATGGTCTACCCTACATCTTTTTGTTGTTCACATGGACAGACTGGCCAAGTCTGCCCCCCTCGTAGCTCTGCTGCTGACCTATCCTGCCAGAGACTAGAGGCTTCACTAACCGCTGCTTACATATCTTAATCACTTTTATAAAAATTAAAATATTTAAACACTTTCAAATTTACTAACAACTTCTAAATAAAGTACAAAACTTTTTTCTCCCCTAATGTATTCCAGAAGTTCCTCCTTCATGAAGCTTCATCGTCTCCAAGTATGCTTATGTCTGTTCCATATAAATCAGAACTTCTACAGTCTTCGCAGGGCACTGGCACCGACAGCTCTTCCACCATCATTTAAGGCCTCTAGACCTTCACAGGGCATCTTGTTAAGATGTCTCTCTTTTCTGCAACTGGTTAGAGCTCCAAATCATTATCTTTGTTTCACTTTTATGACTCTGACATCATACACATGATGATCTCACTATTACTTTTCTTGTGGCTGTGTTATATGGATCCAGTGAGTGCACACGCACCTCATACATGGAATGGGTATAATCATCTATCATATCACTGCAGAAGTGCCAGGCAGTGAAGGGAGGTGTCACATGCTATTTAGAACAGATGTCATATTTAGTCATCAAATGACCATAATGTTTTTAAATCACCTTAATATACCATTCTAAGCCATTTTATTGCACCAGGAAAATACAGATTTAAAAAAAAATTAAATAACAAAATAACTACATTTAAACAAATGTTATCATGATGACACTAAAAAAAAACATCCAGTTAGGCCGAGCAGTGGTGGAGCACACCTTTAATCCCAGCACTTGGGAAGCAGAGGCATGTGGATCTCTGTGAGTTCGAGACCAGCCTGGTCTACAAGAGCTAGTTCCAGGACAGCCTCCAAAGCCACAGAGAAACCCTGTCTCAAAAAAAAAAAAAAAAAAAAAAAATCCAGTTAGTCCTGGAGGCAGACTCAGAGGAAAGTCAGAGCTTCAGGCCCAAGCAGCGTCAAGGGAGCCACAAGCTACCCTAGACTTGGGAGAAGTGTCAGAGGTAGGCCCCAGCCTCAGCCCCAGGAGCGAGGAGTGATTGCTGTGTGGAACGACAGCAGTGGTTGCCAGCAGTAGCTTCCAGAAACTATTGCAAAAAGTTCCTCTGGGAAAGAGCATTTGGGTCCCAGCCAGCATCCACTGCTACTTCTTGGTTGGAGACATCCTGCTACTAAATTAAACACTGGACCAGTAACCATACTTGGACCTCAAACAGCAACCACCTGAGCATTGGGTCCACTTCCACCAGGAGGAGCAGTCAATGGAAGCTCTGCTCTACTTGTGCCTGAAGGAGCAGTCAACAGAGCCACAGCCCCCAACTATACCAATTGGAGCAAGAGAGGCCCACTGAAGCACAAGCTCCACCTATATCAATTAGAGGAAGAGATGCATAGACAACAAGGTAAGAACACACTCAGTAATATAAAGAGTAATAAGGCAACACAAGAAACTAGTGGTGCTACAACAGCAAGACCTGAACATCCCAACACAGATGAAGTAGAAGAAACCACCTAAAAATAACTTCATGAGGATGATTGAGGCCCTTAAACAGGAAAAGAAAAATTCCCTTAAAGAAATGGAGGAAAGCCGGGAATTGGTGGCGCATGCCTTTAATCCCAGCACTCGGGAGGCAGAGGCAGGCAGATCTCTGTGAGTTCGAAGCCAGCCTGGTCTCCAGAGTGAGTGCCAGGATAGACTCCAAAGCTACACAGAGAAACCCTGTCTTGAAAAACCAAAAAGGAAAAAAAAGGACCAACAAAAAATTGGTAGGCAAATCCCTTACAGAAAATCAAGAAAAAGCAATCAAACAAGACATGAAATCTGAAAAAGAGGCAATAAAGAAAACACAAACTGAGGGAATTCTGGAAATGGAAAGTCAGGATAAACAATCAGGAAACACAAATGCAAACATAAACAGAATACAAGAGATGGAAGAGATAATTTCAGGCACTGAAGATAGGACAGAGGAAATAGATTCATTGGTCAAAGAAAATTTTAAATCCAACAATCATTAACACAAAATATCCAGGAAATCTGGGACACCATAAAAAGATAGAACCTAAAAATAATAGGGATAGAAGGAGAAGTCCAACTCAAAGGCACAGAAAATATATTCAACAAAATTAGAAGAAAACTTCCCCAACCTAAAGAAGAACATGTGTATGAAAATACAAGAGGCCTACAGAACACCAAATAGACTGGACCAAAAAAAAAAAAAGTTCCCTCGACACATAATAATCAAAAAATAAACATATAGAATAAAGAATATTAAGAGTTGCAAGGGAGAAAGGTCAGGTAACATATAATATCAGAATTACACCTGACTTCTCAATGGAAACAATGAAAGCCAGAAGGTCCTGGTCAGAAGTTATGCAGACATTAAGGAACCACGGATGCCAGCCCAGACTACTTTACCCAGCAAAGCTTTCAATAATCATAGATGGAGAAAACAAGATATTCCATAATAAAAAACAAATTTAAACAATACCTTTCCACAAACCCAGACCTATAGAAAGTACTAGAAGGAAACCACCAACCCAAGGAAATCACCTACGTCCACAAGAACACAGGAAATAGATAGCTTACAGCAGCAAATCCCCAAAAAGGAAATGAACACACAATGCCATCACCAGCAACAAAAATAAAAATAATAGGAACTAGCAATCACTGGTCATTAATACCCACTAATATAAATAGTCTCAATTCACATATAGAAAGATACAGGCTAACAGACTGGATACAAAAACAGAATCCATCCTTCTGCTGCATACAAGAAACACACCTCAACCTCACAGACAGACATTATCTCAGAGAAAAGGGTTGGGAAACATTTTTCTAATCAAATGGACCTAAGAAACAAACTGGTGTAGCAATCTTAATATCTACCAAAATAGACTTCAAATCAAAATCAAAAGATAAAGAGCATTTCATATTCATTACAGGAAAAATACATCAAGATGAACTCTCAATTCTGAACATCTATGTCCCAAACACAAGGGCTCCCACATTTTTAAAAGAAACATTACTAAAGCTTAAATCACAAATCAAGACCCACACACTAATGGTGGGAGACTTCAACAACCTACCCTCGCCAGTGAACAAACAGGTCTGCTAGACAAAAGCTTAACAGAAAAATAAGGGAACTAACAGCTGTTATGACTCAAAAGGACTTAATAAACATCTATAGAACATTCCACTCAAACACAAAAGAATATACTTTTATTTTCAGCTCTTCATGGAACCTTCTCAAAAATAGACCACATTCTCAGTAACAAAGCAAACCTCAACAGATACAAAAAATTGAAATAAACCTGGGTAAGAAACAATGACATCCTAAAATTTGCAGGCAAATGGACAGAACTAGAAAAAAAAAAAAATCCCGAGTGAGATAACCCCAAACCAGAAAGACAAATATAGTATGTACTCACTCATAAGTGAACACCAGACATAAAGCAAAAGATTCCCAGCCTACAGTCACTACCCCAGAGAAGCTAACCCTCTTTCAGAAACAGATGGAAGCAGATGCAGAAATCCACAACTAACCAATGGGCCAAGTCCCTGGAGTACAAGTGAAGTGAGGGAGGAGCGATAATATGAACAAAGAAGTCAAGTCCATGATGGGTAAACCCACAGAATCAGCTGACCCGAGCTAGTGAGAGATCACTGACTCTGGTCTGACAAATGGGAACCTGCACAAGACCAAATTAGACTCACTTAATATAGGTGACGATAATATGATTAGGACAACATATGAGGTCACTGGCAGTGGGTCCAAAATGTAACACTAATGCACAAATTGACTTAGTGGAGTCCATTCTATATGAAGAGATACCTTGCTCAGCGTAGACACAGGGGTGTAGGGGTGTAGGGGTGTAGGGGTGTAGGGGTGTAGCGTTGCAGCGTTGCCTTGGTCCTGCCTCAACTAGATGATGGAACAGACTTAGTAGACTGCCTAGGCAAGGCCTTAGCCTCTCCTGAGAGGCGATGGGACGTTGGCGGGGGTGGGGGAGTGGGTGGTGGTGGTGGTGGTGGTGGTGGTGGTGAGGAACGGGAGGAGAAGAGGGAGGATGAACTGGGATTGGAATGTAAAAAATAAATTAATTTAAGAATCCAGTTAGGATACAGTCCTATATTATCTCTGCTGTTCACTCCTAACCCTGGAGCATGATGGATGGAGAGTCTAGTGGCATTTTTCTGGAGTGTGGGTGGAGACTGTTGATTCTCAACCACTTATTCTCTTTCCTCGGTTTTCTTTCTTCTGCACTTTCCGGGTGGCAAGGTGAGTGTAGGACAGAAGTCAACCTTTGAGTTGGACTTAGTTCCAAAAAGTCAGGAAGACTTCCTACTGTAAATCCGAAGTGAGCTGGAGGCTTCCAGTTTCAGCACAGGGTGCCTGCCTCGAAGACACCTGATGTTCCACAGCTCTGGGCATTAGTGGGAAAACAACAGCTCAGAGTGTGGACAGTCAGGTGATGACTGTCCTTAAGTGCCATACAGGACAGGCATTGTGAAGAATAAGGGGTAGCGATATGCAAAAGAAGCTCCTAAATTTCCTCAAGAGAAGGTCTGGCTAGTGTGTCATGGTAGAGATAATGTAGAAGTGATCCTGGATACTTCCAATTACAATCTGAGTTGGCACATTTCAGACCATTCCATTACTGACAGTGAATAGTGCTGTTTACTGGATTAAGATTGAGGTGGGCGGTGGTGGCACACGCCTTTAATTTCAGCACTCAGGAGGCAGAGGCACGGGAAATCTCTGTGAGTTCAAGGCCAGTCTGGTTTACAGAGTGAATTCTAGGACAGCCAGGGTACAGAGAAACCCTGTCTCAAAAACCAAAACCAAACAAAGACTAGATGTCTGGCAGGCTTTCAAATGGTAAATATGTATACCCCTCTCCTTCCCATGCTGGAGACCAAACCCAGGGCTTTGTATATGCTAGGAAAGCTTATATCACTGAGCTAAATCCCTGCCCCACTTTTATTTTATTTTCATTTTAACATTATTGAGGAGCCAACATCTGCATTCCTCTCACTCTTTTTGGAAAAAAAATGCATCAAAGATAATATGAATATATATAGTGACATACCATTAGTTTTCAAAGCATTCCTTTTTTTTCCAAATCAGTGTAGACACACACAGATCCTTGCAGAATGTGTTATAGTCCATAATTATCATTATTTTATGTTCAAACTGTTCAAGGTATAGCTAATCAGAGCCACTTTTAACCTAGCTCTTGTATCCTTTTAAGTCCTTTTTTTTTTTTTAGAATTATTTATTTTATTATGCATACAGTGTTCTGTCTGCATGTGTCCTTGCAGGCCAAAAGAGGGCACAAGATCTCTTTACGGATGGTTGTGAGCCATCATGTGGTTGTTGGGAATTGAACTCTGGACCTCTGGAAGAGCAGTCAGTGCTCTTAATCTCTGAGCCATCTCTCCAGGCCCTTTTAAGTCCTTTCCTTATTACTTGTTTTTGCATGTCTCTCTCTCTGTTTTTACATATGTGTGAGAATGTATGTGCATGTGTGTGTAGGTCCACGGTTGATATTGGAAGTCTATGATCACTATCCATCTTATTCATTTGAGGTGAGATCTCAGTTGAACTCACAGCTCATTGTTATGGCTAGTTTAGCTAGCCTGATTATTCCGGGGATACCCATCTCTGCCTTCTGAGTGCTATAGGTGGGCTACCATGCCAATCCAGCATTTATGGGCGCTGAGGACCTGAACTCTCATCATCATGTTGGCACGACAGGAACTTTACTTAGTAGGCCATCTCAACAGCCCTTTTGAGATAGGGTCACACATTGTAGCACATGTTGGCCAACAGTCCTCCTGCCTCAACCTTCCACACACTGGGGTAACAGGCATGAGCCATCATGCCTCAGTTTCTTGAGAAAGTTTCACTAGCCAGAGCTGGCCTCAAACCCACTGGGTGGCATTGGCTGGTGTTAAGGTTGTTATCCTCTTGCCTCAGTCTCTTGAATGCTTGGATTACAGGCATAAACCTCCATGTCTTCTTCTTCTTCTTTTTTTTTTTTCAATCTTTTTCTTTTTAAATGTTTTTAGTTGAAACACAATTACATCACTTCCTCCCCTCCCCCAACCCTCCCAGCTATCTTCCATTGAATCCCTCCCTCCTGGTATTTACAAATACAATAAATATAACCCTCTGAATCCTTTTTGTTGTTGTTGTTGTTGTTGTTATTTGTGTGGAGATAGTTTCAGGGCTGATGACTGTTTCTTGGACAACCAATAAGGGGACTCATTCCTGGGAAAGCCAGTTCTCCTGCCAGCAGCCCTATTTACTTCTGCTTCTTTGTCTATGGGCAGGACCTTGTGAAATTTCTTCCTTTCCATATTAATGTGTCTATTGCCACTGTCCCCATCTTTTTATGCAGCCATTTCTAGGAGAGACTGCTACACAGCAAACTTCCTGGTATTCTGGCTCTAATAATCCTCCTTGATGTTCCCTGAGCCATAGCTGCAGAGCTGTGATGCAGATGTACGTGATGGGATCGGGTTCTCCATGATCTGTTGATCTCTGCATTATGTCCAATTGTGGTGTGGTCTCTGTCTGTTGTAAAGAGAGGCTTCTTTGATGAGAGGCAGTAGCTACACTTACCCAGAAAAGGTGGCTAAAATACCATCCTTTCTTTTCCTTGTTGCCCACATTCCGTGCTGAAGCCTCATTTAATATTTTATCTTATCCAAACAGAACCAGACCCTTTGCAAAGGAGCCCTGGTCTCGCCCAGTATTTAGAAGTGAATATTTCTTTGCCAGCTGTGGTTCACTATTGATCTAGAATCTTTGAGTAGGTAGAGCTTGGCAAAGTGTTCACATGAAGTCTCTCACACATATCAATACACATTTACTTCTGCTTATCCACTCCATGCCCATCTGTTTTGAAAACCACGAGTTATAAACTACTTCTAATTCTAATTAAATAGATGTTGAATTTTGTTTTCACCATTTATAACTCACAGCTCCCTCAAATTCAGCATGTCCAAAATGAAGTGTATCTTCTCAGTGCTCTCCAGTTCATTTCTCTCCTGAATTCTTCATCCCAGTTAGTGTACCAGCATCACCTTGTTAGCCAAATCTTAGAGTTCGTCCATACCCTTCCTTTCCTCTACCTCTAATCATGAACAGATTACTGTATTTTCTAATTACACGCCTGTACCAACTCTTTATCAGCTTGCCCTCATGAAGGAAGTAGAGTCTTTTCTTCCTCTATTTGTATTTACAACTACTTTCTCCTGTGTTCCAAATTTCTAATCACCATGAAAGACAAAAATAAGTAAATAAATAAATAAAATCCAAAGGCCTAGTTTCCGTTTTCATGACCAAATCTCGATTCTACACATTCTATACACAGGCGTCCTTGCCACTCTATAAACTCACTCACCGAAGCCCGGCCCCATACCCTCCCATCCCTGTTCTTTCCTGCCATGATCTTCCCATACACTTGCAGGGCTTGCTTGTTCATCTTCTTTATTGTTTTACTTATTTTCTTCCATGGGACTGAAGAAAAAGTTGATTTTAAAGTACATAATAATAGCTCTCACTTTTATTCCTTTTTTCCCCCTATTTGCTGTGAATCTTCCTCAAAATAAGGTCAATTTCAACAGCACATATTTTGTGTTTTTTTTTTTTAAATCTTAGTTATGGGTTGTCACCCTTTTTCTTAGAAATCTGTTATACACATAGTAGGCACATGATAAGTATTTGCTGAATGTAAGCTTTAGCATGGTTTTCTTAATCATACTACACAGAGCTGAGTTCTATATAGTGTTATATACCATAATCAACTAAACAATTCCCCCTATACAGATATTTAGGCTACCTCTATCTTCCCATGCTACAAGAAACACTGCTACCATGCAGAGGAATATGGTCTGCATGATCTAAAGAAGAAATCCCCTTAATTAAAATTAACTCTAAAAAGTGTGTCCCATTGGTTTCTGCTTCTAAGAGCTTGATGTTACTTATCAAACAGTGCCCGGAACATCTTTCCTGGGTACAATGCCTGGCCTTCATAGCCTGACCTGTTCTGCAAGGTCATACCTAGTCTGGTTCCTCCAGCTCATGGTCTCTTGGATACCTCCCTCTTACTAGTAAGTCCCCAATTTTGGCTCCCACCACTCAATCTAGTACTTCAAGGCACCTTTCAAGTCTCCCTCTCCTATGATACCTAAGAACTATACAAACTTCTGCCTAAAATGGGCTCTGAATCTCTCTACTTCCTACTACTTCCCTGTTAGAACTCTAAAATAGGTCATCAGCCTGACAGGTCTGGATCTCTGAAAGGTCTGGCCTGTTTTCTGGTCCCACTCTTGTACATTTCATTTGGTCTACAATAGCCAGAACAATCTCTTCAAAGCATGAACCAGATACCATCTACAGCATACTGAAAATCTTGAAGATACCTCATCATCTATAGAACAAAAGCCTACATTCCTGTGCTGCCTCTGTTCCAAGCCCCTCTGTCCTGGCTTCCTAAAACCACCACATTCCTGGTACATAAACCAGAATACACTCATTGAACACACCATGGATGTTTATATCTGTAGCTGTTAGGCTCTATGCCTGGGACATGTGCCTTCTGCAGTTTCTCATGGCTGTTACACCTTACAATTAGACTCCAGCTAAAAAATCTTCTTAAATTGCCCTGAATGCCCATTTCCAGGTAACTGTGGCCCCCTCCATATATTACTCCACACGACAGTGTTATTTCAGATAGTAGTAGTAAATGTTGTGTAAGAGTTCAACGTTTAGGATGGCCACACCATCTTCCAAGTGCTTTGTGGGGGTTGTCTTGTTAGCATACATCATCTCCACTGAACAGACAGCAAAAGTAGGGCCTAAAATAATTATTTCCACATTCACATAAACACAATCTCTTAGCTCTGCTCCAGTGGAAAGAAAATGAAGAGTATGCCTTATATCTTGTTCTCTGTTCTATGCATTTAACCCTACAACATAACCTACCTAAGTTTTAAAACACCCTATAAGTACTTAGAAAACAAAAAGTAACATGAGCATCCCCATCATCCTGGGAATATTCTCTCCCTGAAAACCCTCTATGTGACAGTGGTACAGTTTTGACACTCTGAAGGAGAGAGAGCTGTCTTCATCTTCCATTTGCATTTATGCTACTTAGTTGTCTGATCCAAACCTTCTTGCTGGGTGTGCACATTTAACCTGAGATCCTCGTGGCTTTTCCTCATTGATTATTCTCACAGGACTGGCTTAATAGCTGTGTATCTAAGCATAATTGTGAGATACAATCATTGCTACGGACCACTAACCAACCAGTTTTCTATCCCAACTGTTAGCCAGGACAGACTGAAGGTGGTGCCCACAGGTTCACCACAAACAGGAACACCACACTCCAAACCTTTGTCAACATAGTGCTTAGAATTTAAATACTGTAATTAAAAGCATCTACATGTTATCCACCATGATGAATGAGCTCAAAAGAAGTTACATAGTTAAACAGAACATATCATAGGGGAAAAATAACCATTATTGATTGGAAAGGATATGTTGCTGTACAAAGTCATAACGGCAAACAAACAGATTGTAACTTCCCTGATATAGGAGGGAATAGCTTTCTTTTTTCTTTTCTTTTTTTTTTTTTTTGAGACAGGGTTTCTTTGTGTAGCTTTGGAGCCTATCCTGGCACTCATTCTGGAGACCAGGCTGGCCTCAAACTCACAAAGATCCACCTGCCTCTGCCTCCCGAGTGCTGGGATTAAAGGTGTGCACCACCAACGCTTAGCTGGGAATAGCTTTCTAACAGAATAATATCATACATATTAGAGCTCATAGAATTCCGAGTTTTCCAATAAAAATGATTTTTGTTGTGTAATATACACAGAAACTATTCTTTTTTTATTTTTATTTTTATTTTTTGAGACAGGGTTTCTCTGTGGCTTTGGAGGCTGTCCTGCAACTAGCTCTTGTAGACCAGGCTAGTCTTGAACTCACAGAGATCTGCCTACCTCTGCCTCCCGAGTGCTGGGATTAAAGGTGTGTGCCACCACCACTGCCTGGCCACACAGAAACTATTCTATGACTAAGGGAATTTCAGCTTTCTCTAGAATATAAGGTTCATAGGTATAGAACTATGAACAGAATAGTATAGAACAGAAACAGAATCCTGTACTTATAAATCATTCAAATGTTAGTATTTTCCATTAAAGTAAGTAGATATGGGTTACAGCTGAATTTGGTAAAAATCCTATGCATGCCATGTGTCTCATGTATGTGCCTGGTGGCTGCAGAGGTTAAAAGAAGGTGTCAGATTCCCTGAAACTGGAATTAGGGATGGTTGGAAACTATACTTGGGTACTGGAGACTGAGGCTGGGTCCTCTGTCAGAAGAATAAGGATTCTTAACTGTTATGAGAACTTTGCTGCACTAAAGTCTAACGTCCAATGGAGACAGGCATTGGTTGGAGAGGTGGGGTTCACATTCAGCTGGTAGGAATGGATCATGGAGCTCCCTGGTGGACTAGGGAGAAGGGAAAGAAAAGCCTCTGGAAGAAGAGGTGGGGCTAAGAGGTTGCAAGGCCCTTTAGAGCTGGGAAGAGGACAGTGGTGTTCTGTCACAGTTGGCTGCAGTTATCTCAGGTTTTATCCTTAATATATATTCCCCAGGTTTTATTTTTAATAAACAATAAAAGAAATTACAATACTTAATCATTGTGCTATCTCTCTACGAAATAAAGTTCTTCTAAAATATTGCAATAGGATCTTACCATGTATCCCTGGCTGGCCTGGAACTTCCTATGTAGACCAGGATGGCCCTGAACTTACAGAGAATCTGCCTGCCTCTGCCTCCAGAGTGCTGGGATTAACAATGGTGTGCCAGCACTCCCAGCCTACACTCAACTTAAAAAGTGAAGCATCAGATGTGTTCTTGTAATTTTCAGATGTTTATACACTATTGCAGTATTCTATGTGTAAGGCGCTGATTGCAAAGACTGACACTAGCAATAGTTTTCAATGTAATAGAATAAATTAAAAATTCTAGATTAAGTTCACAAAATTACACATACTACAGTCATTATTATGACTAGAGCATCTATTCTAAGAGCTTTATAAGTCTCCAACTTTGAAAACATATCTAGTTTTTTGTACATCTTCTGCCTTTCTACCAAATTGCTTTGTTTATTTACTGGTTTGAGTAGATTTATTAAGGAACAGTGAAAAAGAACTCTAAAGAGTGGGAGGAGCTACAAAGGAAGAATACTACCAACTGGATTTTTAGTGAAAAATTTTCATGCTAGATCAGTTCAAAACTTTTTCAGTCTTTGCTAAACTATTATCTTTTATTAATGATACAAAAATACTTTTTTGATGTGTATAGGTGTTTTGCCTGCATATATGTCTGTGTACCACAGTTTGCTGAATGACTGTGGAGGTCAAAAGATGGTAATCAGGTACCCTGGAACTGGAGTTACAGATGGTTGTGAGCCACCATATGGGATCTAGGAATTGAACCTTAGTCCTCTAGATTAGCCAGTGATCTTAAGCACTGAATCTAGTCTAGCCCACGTGACATTTTCTGAATAAAAACTAATACCACAGAAGCCACTGTTCATAGCAGGCCCCACAGAACACAAGGGGACTGCCTCACCTTGAATTTGCTGATGACCTCACAGGAAGCAAGAATGTGCCAATTTTTACCCTAGTAAGTCACTGTTGCTCAGCTACCATGTCCCTTAAAAGAAATTACAGCTATGAATGGAGACTGCTCATGTTGGGTCCATGCCAGAATTGAGGCTCAGAATAGATCTGTGACAGTTAGAGCTCATAACACAGTTAGATCCCATCTCCTTAAGAGTACTGGCTCTCTGCTTTCTACCCAGCCTACTGGATTATATTTCTGTTCATTACTGGCTTGTCTCCCTGGTTCTTAGACATACTAAGCTGGGAAAGGGTATTACACTCAGGGCCTGGGGACTTAGTGGTGGCCAAATAGTTAGGTTTTGTTTGGGTTATCGTCTCCTGAGATTTACTCTCACTTCATTAGAGGGTGTGATGGTTTGAATGGAAATGGCCTACATGTACTCATTCATTTGAATGCCTGACCTCCAGTTGGTTGAACTGTTTGTTTGTTTTTGTTTTGTTTTTCTAGACAGAGTTTCTCTGTGGCTTTGGAGGCTGTCCTGGAACTAGCTCTTGTAGACCAGCTGGTCTCGAACTCACAGAGATCTGCCTGCCTCTGCCTCTGCCTCCTGAGTGCTGGGATTAAAGGTGTGTGCCACCAATGCCCAGCGGTTGAACTGTTTGTTAAGGGTTAGGGGTGTGGGATTGCTGGAGGAGATTTGTTACTGGAGGTAGGCTTTGAGGTTTCATAAGCCCATGGCGAGTCAGATGGCAGTGGTACACACCTTTAATCCCAGAACATAGGTCATTGGTCTTGAGGTTGTTCAGTTTGCATAGCAAGTGCCTTTACCCTCTGAGCCATTTTGTTGGTCCTACTTTTTTTTTTAAATATGCCTCAATAAGTAAATCTGTTGAACTGAATTTTGCTTCAAGAAAGCAGAAATAAATTTATGACTAATCTTACAAAACACACTTAAATATAAAAACAAATCATTTATTAGAACAGCAAGTAGTATACAGCACAACAAAAGATGATTAGCTTTGTTTACTAATAGTTACAATATCTAAAAAATTTTAGAATACACAATTAAATTTAGAATACACTTAATTAAATTTCCCTTTAAATCTTAGTTCAAATCACAGCACAAAAATTCAGGTTCCATACTACTAACCCAGGGTTACACAGTGAAAACCTGTCTTGAAAAATAAACCTGACAACAACAACAATGGAGGCAGACACTCTCACACTTGCACATACCTTTGAACCCCACACAAAATCAGCATTAGTTTTTCGGGATTCACAAGGTAAACATAACACCACCTCCACACTTACATATATATGCGTATGCCACGCAAGTGTGTGCACACACACTTACTTTTTTAGCTTTGTAGGATTCACAAGGTAAACATAACACTCCTACATTTACTTAGTACTGTACAGTAAGTGGAAGACACAAGGCATTAATAAAATAAATACATACTGTTTGATGGTGATGAGGAATGCAATTAGTACAAAGCACTCTCTCTATCTGACCACTGCCACTCTTGCTTTGTAAGTGAAGGTCACAAACACAGAATGAAAACTGCCTCTTACACTGTTGAAGTTTAGGGACCAGTGAGATCCACAGAAGGATAAGTACGGACGCTTTTTGAAAGTAGCTCATGTGATATCCCCCAAAATGCAAAAGTGAAAGGTTACCAAAACTCCAACCTTTTACCTTAAAAAAAACAACACCAGCACACACACACACACACACACACACACACACACACACACACCAATCAGAATAGTTAAATGAAAAACAGTAAAAATACCAGAGGATGTTAAAAATGTGGGGCAACTAGGTAAACTTAATGGTGCTGATAGGACTATAAAATAGAATTGTCAACTGTGGTGAACAGATTATAAAGCCATATACCAAATTTCTATCACACAAATGTTCACAACAGCACACACTGGAGTCAGCCCAGATGTCCTTCAGCATGAGAATAAACTATACCCATCCACATCATGAGACCTACATTTAATGGAGAAAAGCTAGAAGGTTATATATATGCATTCACTAAAATGATGCAATTAGACACCTAGAGAACATATTAATGGGCTGGAGATGGCAGATCTCAACTATCCAATATTTCACTGTGGTGCTATACACACAAACACACATGTGTAACAAAGTACACAGAACTGAACACCCACCTCCCAACAGCACAAGTACAACTTTCTCAAACAGAGGCCCCAGGTTGCAGAGACGGCCTAGTAAGGAAAAGTGGTTTCCACAGAACCTGAATACCGAGTCTGCTCTCAGAATCTATAGAGGAAGGAGAAAAGAGACTTCTGACAATTGTCTATTGGCTTCTATACATGTGCTTTGGGGCTCTCTGTCTTTGTCTCTCTCACAGAGTTATGATGAAATAAATTAAATTAAAAATTAAAGAAACAATACAATGTCAACCCCCTTCTCTGACACCAATGGCAATAAAAACTTTACCGCACACAATCATAGCATTTACTATTTAAAAAATCATGCCAGGCAATGGTGGCACACACCTTTAGTCCCAGCATTTAGGGGGCAGAACCAGGTGGAATTCAGTGAGTTTGAGGCCAGTCTGAGGTCTACAGAGTGAATTCCAGGACAGCCAGGGCTACATACACAGAGAAATCCTGTCTTTCAAAAACAAAAACCAACCAACCCACCCACCCACCACCAACCAAACAATCAACCAACCAAACAAATGATTTCCTCAAAACCACAAACAAACAAACAAATAAAATCACTGTATGTCCTATGTTGAAAAATAACTAAAATCACCACTGTTTTTTTTTTAAACTACAAACATATCTCCCAACACAACCCAAGAATAAGCATCTCTCTGGTTAGCATATTCGCATCACAGCTTTGAGTGCACAGAGAAATCACACATTTGCAGTAGTGACCTTTCAAGCAGGGTGTGTGAGGAGAGAAAGGACTTCTGCAGGTCACACCTCTCAGGTACCATGTGTGTGACTGAAGCTTAAGGCCAGACAGGACAGGACATGCATCCACAGCCTCAGTGCAGTGGCTGCAGCTCTAGATTTTGTTTAAATCAGTCACTAACAAGTATGCATAGTTCTACAGTTAAAAACTTGACCAGAAAGGACTGCCCTCTTTACTTCACCTGCATTAGTTCATGGTGATACATGCTCTCTCATCTTTCTATCTTTCCCCTTCTTTTGTCATTTCATGTTAGTCTTAAAAAGACAGGAAGAAGGTTGGAGCTGAAGGCCCAGTGGTTAAGAGTGTGTGCTGTTTCTTTTACAGGACCAGAATTCCACTCTTAGCATACCAATCTAGCAGCTCTCAAGAGCCTGTAACCACTCTGGGAAACCTGATGCTGTCTTCTGGCCTCCAGGGGCAAAGTGAGTACACTCACATGCAGACACATATATACATACACTTTTTTTTTCTACATCCACAGCAACGAAGAAGGCAGAGGCTGGGGGATAACATGCTGTTCCCTTTCAAGGCCGAGTCCTTCACAAGCAAGAACACTGGGGTCTTATTGAGTTCCTCAAGGAGTCTGAGGAAATAAGAGGTAATGATGAAACACTCATTTATCTCATTACATCAAAATCTAGGATAACTGACTTTTGTCCCAAAATGTTTCTTATTCATCTAGAAATATTATGCTAACAGCAATGTGAATTTACTTAATTGCTGATTACAGAAATCTAGGTTCCATAGTTAGAACCAGATAGATAAAAGCTGACAGATATTTAATTGCTCATGAGGCAAATAAATATATTAGCTGTATTTAAAAATTACCTATAGTAGTGTTGGTTCCCACTACAGTGAATGATGGAGAATAACTTTTTTGTATGTGTGAGTGTGGTCTTGGGAACCAAATCTACAGCTAAGAAAGTGTCTCACTTGTGAGTTACACTCCTAGCCCCAAGAATAACTTTTTAGACTGTAAATGTGAAATAACTTGGGTACCACTTTCATTAAGGCTAACTGCCTCTTGCTTTTGTCAGCATTAATATTCAGAATATTAATACAAACCTGGCTCCATGTTCCATCTCAGCCTGGGATGGGTCTTCAGCCTTGGATTCCTTTAGATGAATCCCTTGGACAATGGGGATCTCAAATTCACTCCTCAGATGATCTTTCTACAACTGCTATGTAGAATGCCCCTAGAAGGCCGGGTACTATATGGGGATTTTGAGTATTCATGACTTCTTCCAAAAACAAACAAACGAAAAAGTTATAAAGCTCCCCAAAGCACTTAGATGTTCTAATTTCTCAGCCAAGTTCCTTCTCTCATTCTAAATAGTCAAAAAAGTTGAATTGAAGGAAATATTCACTGATATTCTGTGGACAAAGTGCTTCATGATTTCAGCCTAAAGAAAGTATAGCATATAAACTAATTATAAGGGAACGAGACTCAGAACAGACTTACTATTTTTGCAAATATACATGATACATACCAAAGGATCAGGCTGGCAGTTCTAGGGTCACACTATTCTATGCATAATCTGAGCCATGAACACAAACAGACACAAAAGACATGTTGAATCAACTTGCTTGTATTTTGAGTTCTGCCAGATCTAGCTTCTGCCTGGGTACCCTGTGTCAGCTCTCAAATTTAGGAAGCCAAACTTTGCCCTTTGTTTGCAAAAGGTGAGATGAAGCAGTAGGGTAAATCACAATATAGGATTCATCATTATTATAACAAACAATTTTCATGTTATGTAATACAAATGTTGCAAGAAAGTATTTCCTGGCCTCACCTCCATTTCTCTAAAAATAGTCAGATCCAGAAGGCTGAACTCATATGTTCCATTTGGGTGCTGGGAGGGGGTATGTGTGTACAGACTTCCCTTTCACATCTGTGACTCCTGCAAAAATATCTGGCAGTACATTCAGTTCTGTGTCTTAAAACTCACAGGGCCAATTCTAAAATAATGTTATAAATGCTCATGGTTATCATCACCTAACTAATCTAAAATGGTAGGTCCTTTAGCTTCTTCAGACCATCCCAGGAAAATGGCTACATTCTAGATTCTGGTCTGCTTAGAAAGACATAGTTTGTCAAGAAACTTAACTTTGAATTTCAGTGGAAGTGATACCTGTGTGGCATAAAAACATACCTTTAATGTATTAACTATACAATGACAGGAGGTAAGATTCCTGAGGATTGTAAAGAAAAGCTTCTTATTTCCATAATATAGATCTTCCTTAAAATCCAAGGGTACTGAGAATCCACACCCTTCCTTAAAAGATGACTTTGGAACAATCCCAGATCAGACCTCAACTCGTTTGCACACCCAGGACAAGACAGAACACTGTTCACATCACAGCAACCCCACTGCCTCTGGGACCTCTGGGAATGGTCACAAATGTGGGTATGTCTCAGCCTCTTCACCTCTGGCCTCTCCCTCTCAACCCCTCATTCCTTTGTCCCGAACTCTTCTCTTGGTGTGCCTAGGCTGCTGGCCACCTTCCTGTTCTAACAGTCTTTATCTTCCCAGTGATGCAGGACTTGGACTTCTCTGAATAAGGATGCAGGTCTGAGTTACAGATCTTAAGAACTAGGAGCAGGAAGATGAGACCAGACACAACATGCTCAGGAAGGTATGACTACAGCTGTGATGTTTGCTGAGTAAGAAGTTAGCATCTTCTTAGACAGTCATATTTACAGCAAAATGAAGTTACTGGATTACTTCACACATTTCTTAACTACAAAGCAGTGTGTAAGTTATGTCTGTCTTTCTGAGAAAACTGGAGCTGAAAGCAACAAGTAACTCAGTGTCGTGTGCTTGTGTCAAGATTCAAGCAGACATTAGAATTTAGAGCCTTTGATTACAAAGCCTAAGTCTCCCCACTAACTTCTACAGCTCTTATCAGAATTCACATTAATTCTTGCTTTCATTGTATACTTTTACTTTTATGCTGTGCTTTTACATTCATTCATCTTCCTTCCAGCAGGGAGAAGTATCCATAGGGAACACAAGTGATGAGTACAGTGTCATGCAAGGAAAGGGAATAAGACAGCGGGAGGGAGAGCACAGGAGCATAGTGGCTGCAAGAGCAGTAACATATAATGATATTATAGATACAGAAAGAATAGAGCTCATTTCTTTGTATGCTGGCCAAAAAATGTAGGGGTAAAGTAAGCAAATAAATTCTGATATAAAAGGTTTCATTTTTATTTTGGTTCAAACCTTGAGATGTGACCTGTTTTGTTAGTGGTCAGGTGCTGAGGATTGAACCTACAGCATTGCACATGGTGCACGGTGCTACCCAACCAAGCTGAATAATTTTATGATTTACAATATCTGAGAGCCAAGATTTTTTGGGCAAGCCTGACATTTCAGAGTCATTTTACATCATGTGGTGAGGACTTGGATGATCTGAAAATTAATATATTAATTAATTAATATGGTATATCTACTAATAAATACTATATGTTAATATATAATACACCATTGTAATTTCATTTCTTTCTGTAGGTAGTTAAAAAAAAGTCCATAGTTAACCTTCCATCATGGTTATGATGTACAAAGTGTAAGGTTAGACTGTACTTGCAACAAAAGCTGAAAATTCCCTCTCCTTGTTGCCAGTACAATGAAAAATATAGAGATGAAGACATCTCCCTAATTACATAGATTAGAAGTTGGCACAGCTGGCTCACAGCAGTGAGCATCTATATATGTGGCTACTTTAGATGTGCTAGCAATAGAGAAAATGGCATGGCTTGCCATGTCAAAATACTGTGTTTGCTTATGTTATATATGAAAAAAAAATCAAGACCTAAGGTAGTCTTTCTACCTCATTAACTTCAAACTGTTTCTGTAGGATGGTCATGGTAGTAGCCAAGGCCCCACTACTGTCCTAACATATGCATTACTAAATTATTTATACTGTTCATGAATGGGGAAAAACATGAGAAAAGTAAAATTTCCCTCAAGTGACTGAACTGAAGTGTCTGCATCTCTTCACACACTGGCTGCCACTCTCAGAGAAAGAATGCCAGTCCTTCTATTTTCACAAATTATCCAATAAGCATTTTTCAAAGGCCTAAGCTCTTTTTGTGAACAATGAGGCTGATTCACAAAATAGGCGAACCCTACAGATTCTTTGCCACTTAAGATATTGGCTAAATTGTCCACCCCTCTTTACGTGCAGTTCTGGCATGGCCAATGGACCCAGGAGTTTGGGGATAGGAGTGTGTCTTAAACAGTTGGGTGAGGCCCTCCACACCTGCAGCCCGCACCAAGTGTTCAGGGGAGTCTTTCCTTCCCAGAGGGGCTTGCCTCCTGCACTCCCACATTGAACTGACAGAGAGAAGGTTGATGCTTTCAAGAAAGCAGCAGTGTCCTTGTACCTCTCCCCTGCCCCTGGGAGACATTTCCTATGGATTAAAAGAAAGAATATTTGCTAAATTGGCTTATCCTTTAATCTCTAAACAAGTCCCACAACAAACTAATAAACCTTATTGAAAAAGGTTTTCCACCCTTCACGGGAGAGCTGGCTTTGATGTCTAGGGTGAACACAAGGGCAAGCTGGTCACGCAGTGTGTGTGTGTGTGTGTGTGTGTGTGTGTGTGTGTGTGTGTCTGTCTGTCTGTCTGTCTGTCTGTCTGTCTGTCTGTCTGTCTGTCTGCGTCCTGGGGGAGGCCTGGGCTTAGCACCCAAGGCCACATCCAGCTTTGAGTTGACCCACCCCATCTATGACCTGCTGGAGTGCATGAAGGGACTATGGAACCATAGCTCAGGGCAACAGCAGGATATCTGAGAGGAGTCTCGGTGGGGGTTCAGTATGGTGTAGCAGAAACCAGAGGCCTTGAACCAGACCAATGACTCATTGCAACAAACATTTACAAGTAAACCTAACTTAGACGAAAGGATATACTACGTGACACACCACACCTCCTTAATGCCACTACAATGAACCAGTATGTGATGGAGAGGTGGGCAAGACGGAGGAGAGGAGAGGGAGGAGAGGGGTGAAGTATTGGTTTTTTAATTTTTATTGCTATTTTTAATTTATTTTGGGAGGGAGGCTACAAGGGTAAAGGGCAGACATGGAAAGACCGGGATGAGTAGGATTAGGGTGCATAATGTGAAATCCCCAAAGAATCAATAAAAAAAAGATTATTTTTAAAAAAAGGTTTTCACTTTATTACACAGAAATAAAAATACACATATTTTTTGAACAGTATTAATGCATCCTAAATTAATGATTCATAAAGTTAATTTTTGTCTTCAGGCAGTTTATCCAGAAAAGGCCACAGTAATATGCATGCTTCTGTTTAACTTAGCTAGAAATAGTTGGTAAATTATTCTCTATCCCCCAAATGTGATTCCTAGTGGTGTTTGGAACAAAAAAATGACTTTCTCCACCCATTTGGAAACACTGAAAGGAAAAAAGTCCTTGGTAGCCAGGACCCTGCTTGAATGCATCATCCAAGGATGGCTTGTTTAATAGGAAGTGATCTATATTTTGGAATCTTTTGTTTGTTTTTGCAGTATGGAGTGGAATAGCATCCAGGGAGTATTAACCAGGACATTCTCAACCACAGCACATGACTGCACTACTGACTTTATGTAAACACCACTAGTGGTAGCATGAGTAATGAAACCTGTTTCCGTCAGCAGCCCTTTATCATGCGTAAGAGACCTGCACACTAACAGGCAGTCCGCCCCTGTTAACCAGCCACAGCTGGTTCACTGTTATAAAAAGAACTAATGAAAACACAAACGCTAACTTCTCAACTTCTCCCACGTCAAGGCTGCATGCACTAAGACAGCCCTTTCCAAAGGCTCTCAGTGAATGAACTGGCTGGGTCTGGTTCCCTGAAGTTGTTTACTGAACAGTATGTGCAAGGAATTTGCCAAGCACTAGTGGTTGGGGGTGGGAGTTTCACATGGACTAGAAATAAACAAGCCATTTTTTTTTCTCCTGAAGATCTTGGGTTTAGTTCGGCAACAAATAGAAGTCAGAAAAATTTCAAAGGCAAAAGGAGAGTACCCTCAGAATCTATTTTCCATCTTCCCTTCCTTTCTCTCCCCTCTCTTCTCCTTTCTTTCTTTTGAGAGATGGCTTCATGTATCCCAGGCTGGCCTCAAACTTGCTGTAAAGTGGAGGATGGTCTACCACTTCTGTCCTTTCTGTCTCCACCTCCTGACTGCTGGGACATACAATATGCATGTGGGTACAGGTAAGGAGTTACCCTCTACTGTCACTCTCAGTACTCACCTTGTCATTTAAGATAGAGTCTGAGGCATGGGGCTTTGCTGAGCAGGCTGGATGGGCTGACTAAGGAACCCCAGGGGTCTTCCCCTCTTCACCAACCCCAGTGTTACTGGTAACACAGGGGCAAACTGACACTAGAAGTTTTACATGGTTGCTGTGGATTGATCTCAGATTCTCATGCCTGCAGAGCAAGCACTTTACCAACTGAACATAGCTCCTAGATTCTTTGATTTAAAAACAAAATCAAATTATGTGTATGGATGTTTTGCCTGAATGTATGTCTGGGCATCATGTGTGTGCCTGGTGCCCACAGAGGCCAGAAGAGGGCATCAGATCCCATAGAACTGGAGTTACAGACCACTGAGAAGTCACGTGGGTATTGGGAATTGAACCCAGGTCCTCTAGAAGAGCAGCCAGTTCTCCAAACCTCAGAGTCACTGCTGGAGCCCACGTTGAGTTTTTGACACAGAGCACAGGTTGGCTTCAGCCTCCAGAGTGCTGGGACTGCAGGCATGGGCCACAATACAGGGACAGTCATTTCTTAAAACTTATAATATCATTAAGTCTGAGTTCAGGTAATGCGTCAGTACATATTCCAAATTCTTTGTATGCTTTTTTGTTGCTTTGAGATAGGCACTAGCTATGTAGTCCAGGCTGGTCTTGACCTTTTGATGTTCACAAGAGCTAAGATTGAAAGTATGCCATACCTTATTCTAAATTCTTAAGGCAAATAATTTCTTGTTAACTTGCCTTCCAAAAGAGAGCATTCTGATCAGCAGCCAGCCATCATCTTTACATGGTTAAAAAAGTCCTGGCTTTTAGTACTATATGGGACCATGGTGAATCTCCACCAGTTTTTCATGTTACTCATGGCCTATTGTGTGTTAGGAGGATGCCCTACCCTGCACTGTGTCACGATGTTTGTTGATAGAGAAAAAACATGTATTCATAAATTTTTTCTATTTCATTTTGTGCTAGACATGACTATTGAGCAAGGTCAAGATTAAAATGAAGAGAGTACGTAGATTATTTCATTATCATAGAATTTAATTTACTATTGCCTTTTAATACATTTGAAATACCAACTTATAATTTAGGAGGGTGTACTGGCATTTTTTCACATTTTTGGATTGGTGGTGCTATTCAGTGAGCTGAACAAGTTTCTTCCTTGGCACTAAAGGGCTAATGTTCAATGCCCAAGCCATTGACTTGCAGTGCCGAACTGACTGGAGAGTCATCTCTCCACCAAACTTCCATTCTCTGGTTCAGTCTCCCACCAGGGGTACTGTTTTACATCCATCTTAAGTATACAGCGAGGGAGCCAGAGCACTGATAGAGAGATGTGGCCAGTGGTCGGGGCAGCCTTCCTCTGCCTCATTCTGGCTCATGTTTTACACCAGTCCTCTGAGGGTTCCTCTCTCACACAGCCAGGAGGCACAGCAGCTAAGTGAATTTGCAATGAAAGTGGTAAATTTCTGCCTTTAAGTCAAATTGTTTTGCACCCTCTCCCAGGCCTGTCTTCCCAACATCAAATTCCAATTTATTCACAGTCATTTGTAGACCTCACTTTTCTCCATTGTTCAATAAACGAACATCACTATCAAATATCAAATTTTCCTTGAAGAAGCCTCTTGCTTTTTTGCCTAATTTCATTTCTGATCCTATAACATTTCTTGACAAAAAACAACTTGGGGAGAAAAGCATTCATTTATCTCACAATTCCAAGTTACAATCCATCACAACTGGAAGCCCAGGTGGCAGGGCCTTAAAACAGCTTATAATACCCACTGATCTTTCACTTGAGTTATAGAAGACATGAAGTTAGTATGATCTGGAAGCTTCATTCCCACTGGCTAGCTGTCATAGGTTTAGAAGGTGCTATACAGGCTATGGAAGAGAACAATAATCCATCTTATCCAGCTATGAACCCTACAAACGACAACAGTCTGGCAATACATGCCCACTGACGCAAAAGTGGTACAAATGCTATAGGCATAAATAAATTCTTTCTGATTAGGTTTAAGCCTGGCTCACCAAACTGAATCCCATATCTACCACCTAAAGTGGTGCCAAGAACCTTTGGCAAGAGGTACATAGGTCTTAGGGGACAATCCACAATTACTGTACTCCTAAAGACTTATCTACAGGTAGTGTATCAGTCAACCTTCTTCACAGAAGCTTCTTTTTACAGAAGCTGGAGGTTAACACAGTGACCTAACAGCTACCTGAAGCAGAAAAGGGTTAAACTCTCCCACTTTTACAACTGAATTTAGGTTTCAGTTCTCTGAGAAGGGCAAACAGGTGTCTCTCCCAACAAATTACATTCAGGGCCTAGGGAGAGAATGTGAACAAGGCCTACAGTCAGTACTACAGTGTTTGAAGGACCACAATGTCTGAAGGACACATCATACAGCCCTGGGTCATGTCCGGTCTTGCCCAAGCTTGTACAGATATACCCAAAGATAAAGCCTCAGCCAATTAAAAGTATACTAATGTAATTGATGCTCACTTAACCAACTAAGTTTCAGATGACCTCACTGTCCCTGAAACTTCCCTTAGCTGTTGCCATTTTGTGCAGATGAATGACCCTGAATGTATGCTGGTATAATAAATGCTCTTTGCTTTTACACACTATCTGAGTCTGGCATCTTCCTTCAGTGTTTCCATGGAGCCTACACATGGAGAAAAATGAAAGACTTCGGGGTGCTCAGCCTTAAACAGGAACTCTTTAACATACTCCTTCCCCCAAGGCTAGGGAACCACTGAGGAAGGAAGTGCAGCCTGGAAGAAACAGAGGCAGCAAATGATTTTTGGAACATAGTCTAAGAATGAAGTCGTGTAGTGAGAATCTGAGTGCCTGTGAAAAAACTCCCAGAGTACAAAAGTCTTATGACCTCAGTTTCTTCAAAAACACAGAATTGTTCTTGGAATTTTTTTGGTGCTCCTCCCAGGTACCAGATATGAGTGAGTTTATGTCAGATTATTCATTACAACTGGCTATTGTTATTTGTTTATAAGCCTCTAAGGAAAAACATTCCTTTGGCTTGTGATTGTACACTTTACTCAGGTGACTCTTCTTAACCCACAGAGTATAAATTGTCTGGTGCTAGGAATAAAGTTTGAGTTGCACGAGACTTTAGCCCACTTCATTTATCATCTCATTCTTCCAGGTCCTACAGTCTCCAGATAGGTAAACAAATGACTACCATGAAACAGTGTTTTCCAGACAACAGGACGATCACACATACGAACTCACAGCGGTTTTGACAGTGTTCACAAGACTTATGTAAGCTCAAGGTAGACAAAATCCCAGTACAGAGGGTAAGATATTCAGTAAGTCCCACCAATAGCTGAGGAGCTACTGGGAATTGATGGTTGCCAGGAAAAGGAGAGTTACTTTTTTCTAAGAGTATTGCCCCTGGTAGGTGGCTTATGCTCTTGTGTGCAGCCACACACTCAAGAGTATATTGGTAACACTAATTGGAACACATAGGTCTGTTTTTAAAAAAGTAAAATAAAAAGTTAGTGTGATATTTTTTGTTTTTGTTTGTTTGTTTTTTGTCAATTTGATACAAGCCAAAGTCATCCAGGAATAAAAAAACCTCAATTAAGACAACATCTCCATCAAATTGGCCTATAGGAAAGCTTGTAGAGCATTTTCTTGATTAAGGATTGAGAGCTCAGCCAACTGTGTGGGTGGTACCATCCTGGATAGGTATGCTTGAGTGCTATAAGAACACAGACTGAGCAAGCCAATTAGCAGCAGTTTCAATGGTCTCTGCTTTAGTTCCTGCCCTGTCTGACTTTTCTTCATGATAGACTACAAGTTATAAGCTGAGACACACCATTTCATTGCTCATGGTCTTTATCATAGCAACAGAAAACTAACTAGAACAAGCAGGTATGGAAATGGGGATGGATCTGAGAGGATATTAAGGTAGAGAACAAAAGAATTTTTAAAAGACAATATAAAGTAAAAATAGGTTAAAAAAATCTCAAGTAGACAGACATTCATCAAAGAAAGATACAAAATGGGCAACAAACATATAAAGAAGATGAACATCATTTCAAAAATCTAATCACCAAGCTACAATGAAATGACATTTTATACCTATTAAGATAGCTTTTATTTTAAAAAAGAAAAAAAGAAGAGAAGGAAAGGTAGAAAGAGTAGCATGTCTTAGTATATGGAGATACCTAAATTTATTTATTTATTTATTTATTTATTTATTTATTTATTTATTTATTTATATTTTTTGACCTCCTTTCCTTTGGGTATCTGTGTGAGGGTGTTAGAAGCCCTGAAACTGGCGTTAGAGACAGAAGTGAGCTGCCATGTGGGTGCTGGGAATTGAAGCCAGGTCCTCTGAAAGAGCAGTCAGTGCTCTTAAAACTTTTGAGCCTTCTCTCCAGCAACCCCCCTTTCCTTTAGAGATAAATTCTCCCTATTCAGGCAGCCTTCAGATTCCCTGGCCTTCATGTAAATAGTGCTTGGATTACAGGTGTGTATCTCCATAGCAGGTGAAAACTTCAAATGGCTGTGCACTGTTGGCAGAAATTTAAAATTGTATAGCTAAATTGTAATACAATGACATCGTATGGCTCACCAAATCTATTTGGAAATTTATCTATGAGAAATAAAATGGGTCTATAGAAAAGCTTTTACCGAGGGGGCTGTATAGATGGTTTCTAGGTTTTGACTACTATGAATAACACTGCCATACAAACATTTATGTGAAAGAGTTTCTCTCTTTTTAATGTATGAGTATTTTCCCTGTGTGGAGTCTGAACTATGTGCTTCAGTGCCAGAAAAGAGTGTCATATCTTATGGAACTTGAGCTACAAATTGTTGTTAGCCAATATGTGGGTACTAGGAATGGAATACTGGTCCTATGCAAGAACAACAAATGCTCTTAACAACTGACTGAACAGTTGCATCCACTTTTAGTTTCACAGGTGTGTGTGTTACAAACTCTACATTAGAAACCATATCATATTGTGAAAGCCTACTGTGTTGGTAACTGCCTGTAATTTCAGCACTTGAGAGGTTGAGACAGAAATCTGGAATTCAAGGTCATCCTTGGCTACACAGTGAATTCAAGAACAGCTTGAGCTACAGGGGATCCTGTTACACACACACACTCCAAGTATATTAATATATAGTAAGATGTATGTAGAAACACACACTTATATACAAAGTATGTACAAGAATTAACATACTAATAATTAGTAAAGTATAATTCACTTTCTATATTGGTAAGACTCATGAACCACACAGTCTTACGATGACAATAAACCAACCTAAAAAAAAAAAAATGTCTAGAACTTCAGGTACCCAAGGCACCAGTAGCACTGTCCTGAAATCCAAGACCAAATACTCAAAAGGTCATTTTCCTATATAGTCCAATCAAGTATCACAGGATGAGGCCAGTCTTAATTAATCTGGATACAGGTTGTTCCACCCTGCCACATGGGGACTTTATATTCTATTACATTTTTCATTTTACCCTGCGTGTAGCCCTCAACAAGTAAGAACCTCATGCATGCAAGGGAAATAATGTTTAGTCTCACTGTCTACAACCACACATGGACTACAAAACATATACAAAGATACTATATTCCCCACAACTGAGTATGAATGCTATTTTTCTGAGTTTTGCGGTTTCTATCTGGCCTTCCAATAACCTTCCACAACTATATTCTTATTTCTTATGTCATGGCAAGATTCTAAAGTATAGATAATGTCAAACATGAGCATCAGCTCATCAGACTTTCAAAGCTTTGCATTTTCTTCTTTTTACTCAACAAGTACAACAGGCACCAGTGAAGGATGTAGATGATGGCTTTTAAGATTACTCCAGCGTCATGGTGACTCAGAACCTGCTGTCTCTTTGTGCTATGAGTGTACTAAGTATCTGGCAGTAGAAGCTTTGGCAAGACACTCCTAGTTACCGCCTTATTTGTATGTCTTTCTTTAAAGCAAAACTAAAACACAAAACAAAATCAGTATCCAATCTAGAACTGTCTTTGATCATTTTATTTAAAATTTCCAGAGGGGAGCACAAAGAATCTAAAAATCCAATGAATTATTCTCTCACTCTAGACCTCAATGGGATTTTAAGCATTTCTGATATTTTCAGATGGAATAGCATTCACTTGAAGATCAATCAGAACCAACATAGAAGCTCCCACTATGTATTTTCACTGCAGTCAAGAAGGCACCACCAGAACAGGACTGTTCAGTTCACATGCTTCAATGAGCGGCATGTATACTTTCAATTTATAATCTGTTGCTTGGAGAGCTATTCAAAAGCACCAGAAAAATAACATTTAAAAAAATTGTGCCCTGCCGGGCATTGGTAATACCAGCACTCGAGAGGCAGAGGCAGGCAGATCTCTGTGAGTTTGAGGCCAGCCTGGTCTACAGAGTGAGTTCCAGGACAGCTCCAAAGCCACACAGAAACCCTGTCTCGAAAAAAAAAAAAAATGTGCCCAATACTTTGACAAAAACTCCTCAGTTGATGAGGTTTCTATAGCCATTTGAAAAAACAAATCAGAAAACCCAGATGAACCAGGAAGACCTAAATCTGAAGACATGCCTTCCTTGGCTCCTGGGAGCAAAGTACTTTGAATCATAGGTATGTCCTTTACTGATAAAGCCACCCACACAGCAGCCCTCAGCCACAGGAGACTACTTAAAATAGTTACTGGGCTGGAGAGATGGCATAGCAGGCAAAGTTACTGTTGCTTCTGAGTTCAGTCACAGGACCAAAGTGACAGTAAGAGAGAACTGACTCCCACAAATTGTCCTCTGACTTCCATACATATGCTCACATACATAAATGAATAATGGAATAAAAATTTAAATTCTAGTTTCTTAGTTACACTAGCAACATTTCTAGTACACAATAATTACTGCATTGGATAGTGAAGACATACAATGCTCATGTCACTACAGGACATCCTATTAATATTATAAACATAGTTTCAAGTAGCAGTCTGTCAAAGTCACAGAACATCAAACTGCCATCATATACTCAGTTTTTAAGAATTGATACTGTAATGGTTATGCCATTGCTTTTTCAGGACCCTAAAAATATTTGTTAAATTTGTATTACTTTCTATAACATGAGCCACTGAGAGAAAAAGTAAATGCAGCAATTTCAGGTAGGGCAGAGGCTGATGGCAGCCCAATAAATATACCATGTTTTTAATTTATTCATCAGCCCATGAGTATTTTTACTACATAAATGAGACAAATCCTTTGTTATATATACCACATTGTGATGGCTATTCTTGCCATCTACTTGACTACATTTGGAATTAACTAAAACCCATGCATCTGGGGACACCTGCAAGGGATTTTTCTAGAGCAGGCTCTGGTGATGAGAGTATGGGTGACCCATATCTGAAGACCCTTGAGCAGAACTGGCCCTACTCTTTGCTGCAGGCTGAATTTCATGAGCTAGCTGACACAGTGCTGGAGAGGTCACCTGGGCAGTGACTGTGAGGAAAGCTGGTGGACTGATCAACCCAACTACCACCCAGGCCCAGAACCAGGGCTATGAGCTGGTCCACGCCAACATCTACCAAATCTATGAACTGTTGGAGTATATGAAGGGGACAGACCTACAGATTCAAAATGGCATGATATCCATGGCACAGGACAACAGGATATACAAGAGAAATCCTAGTGAGAGCCCATTATTGGCAGTGTAGAAACCAGAGGCTCCCAGCCAGACCAATGACTTCAGGCAATAAGTACTTGCAAGTAAAGATGAATGGACTAAAGGGTAAACTGTGTGACTCAATGGGCCACACTACAGCTTCTCCCTCTCCCACTTTCATTGTTTGGTTTTTGGTTTTTCTTTTAAATTTGGTTTTGATTTTGGGAGGAGGTTGCAAGGGCAGAGGGCAGATGCAAGGGGACACGGAGATAAGTAGGATCAGAATGCATGATGTGAAATCCACAAAAAAAAATCAGTAACAGCTAAAAAAGTTTACCAAGAATTACAACAGGAATACACACAGTCATATATGGTCATTATACTTGCAGTGGCTCATCTTCATTGTCAACATGACTGGAGTTGGAATACATAAGGTGCCTGCCTCTGAGTATGTCTACTGGGGTATTTTCAGAGAATAAAGAATAAAGATACTTCTTGAATATGCAAAAAAATAAAACAAAAACAAAAAACAAAAAACAAAAAAACCTCATTTGAAATCTGAAGACTCACCTTTAATCTGGGCCACACCTTCTGCTGGTATCCTACATAAAGGACATGGAAAAAGGGAGGCATGCACCTCCTTGCCCTCAATCTCCCTGGCAAGTTCATTCCTTCAGTGACATTAGAGCCTACTTCTTCAGGATTCCAGCATCTATTGAAGATCAGATGAGACACTGAGCCCCATGGACTGCTGGATTATTGGACTTTCCAGCAGACAGCCACTGTTTAGCTGTACCACAGCCTGTAAGCTGCTCTAATAAATCCTATATTTATTCTATCAGTTATGTTCCTCTAGAGAATTATGACTAATACACACATGTACCAAATTTTGATGCAAGAAAAAGACATACAAAGCAGCCTCTGTATACAGTGAACAGTTCCTAGAATTCTTCTGAGCAGAGCTTCCTTTCTCGGGAAGTCTGTTGCGCTTCCCTTTCCTGTGTCTATGTTTGCTACTCACCATGCTCCAGAAGAATCTGCATGTCCCACTGTGTGCCCTTGCTGGCTCCTGGCACCGTCTCTGCTAGGAAGGGAGTAAACCCTCTGTACTACTACTCGGACCCCGGCTCCAGACCATGGGCCAGCTCTTTGGCTTTCCACAATGTCCAGAAGAGAATTCCTCAGGGGAGCACCAACTGCAAGATGCTGCTCTGCCTTGTCATGCCCATGGGTCCAGCCTGTGCCACTACATGCAATCTGTCCAAGACATGCAAAAGGAACAGTTTCAGTTTGGCTTACAGTGTCATCATGAGGTTACTGCCAAAGCAATGGCAGTACATGAAAGTACATTTGCATTTAGCCTGCTGAAGAGTGGAGGTAGATAAGGGCAATACAGCAAAATTTTTCTACTAACTACCAAGTAGACAGTCCTACTATTAATTGCTTCATGGGAATAGTTTCCCTTTTTGATCTGCTATGTAAGAATGAATACAGTTTAATTAAAATGAGTCGTTTTATTAGGTGCTGGAATGTGTTATCTGCTAATTAAAGCACTTTACACACTCATGTATTCTCCCAACAACTATACAATAGTATCAATGATTATAAGCCAATAAGTACTTTTGAAATTCTTGTTAGGGGCTGGAGAGATGGCTCAGAGGATAAGAGCACTGACTGCTCTTCCAGAGGACCTGGGTTCAATTGCCAGCACCCACATGGTGGCTCACTGTCTGTAACTACAGTTCTAGGGGACATACATGCAGGCAAAAAAAAAAATGCATATAAAATAAAAATAAATTAATTAAAAAAAAAGAGGTTGGAGAGATGACTCAGTGGTTAAGAGCACTGATAGTCAATGGGACATGTTTATTATATGGTTTAAAGCAGGGTGAAGGTTTACCTACTTACTGATTTTCCTTCCATCTTTTTTTAAAAAGATTTTATTTATTTATTTATTTATTATGTATACAACATTCTGCTTCCATGTATATCTGCATACCAGAAGAGGGCACCAGATCTCATAACAGATGGTTGTGAGCCAGCATGTGGTTGCTGGGAATTGAACTCAGGACCTCTGGAAAAGGAGTCAGTGCTCTTAACCTTTGAGCCATGTCTCCAGCCCCCTTCCTTCCATCTTTTAATCTCAGTACTGTGTTCCCATGGTGACCTGGTAATCCAGGGAATTTAGGCCAGTGTACTGGATACAGATTTTCAGAGCTGAGAGTCTTCCTAACACATACCTGGCCCACTAACAGTGAATTACTGTGAAAATTAATTTTGGGATAGCTCAGAACCCCTATCCCAAGCTCCATTAAATGAATCTCTATCATGTAACTTCTAACATAATTATAAAACTTTATTTCAAGGGATATAGACATACAAAAACAGGAAATATAACAAATAAAGACTTAAAATTCTTAATTTCAAGATGAAAATAGAGAATACTCCCCAAGTCCTGAGTGTGCTAACCATAACCCCATGGAGCTGAAAACATTCATGTTGTAATACACTGAAATAAAGATTACCGCTACATAATCAAAGGATGGAAAATTATCATGAGACCATGACTAAATGTTCCTTGAGCTTTCATATCTTTTGGCATAATAATGATAACACATTTTAGTATATGTAGTTTGGGACAGAAGATTAATATCCTCACTTTCAAATCCAGATATCAATATTACTACAAGTATAAAAACCATATGCCAATGAGAATTTACCTGACTTCTGGATGAACTGCTTGTTATGTCCTCAATTCTAAACATCTGGGCCAAACTTATATTTCTTCTTGGAAGAGGTGTGTCCTGACAGTATTCTTCATGCACTATTTCTTTTGCAACAGCCTTCTGACAAAAATAAGTATTCAGAATAATAGAGCAACTTCCATTTGGGATAAGAAGTTTTTGCCTAAAAAAGAAAAGAAAAAGAAATTCATCAGTTGACTTACAACTTGAGTTCTCCTTATATTTTTGTGAAACAAGGAGTGTTACAATTAAAATCAAGACTACATAAATTACAGCACTCCTAAGGATGAGTGGCTAAGACCACTTGTGCCAGGGCATGGAGTGGCAGCTGTTCATGATATTAGATACGTAAGATCACATCAGTCTAGGAAGAGAGAGCCATCCCTAGTAATCACCAGCAAGGGCCATGCCAGTCAGCAGAAAGAATGACCCATAACAACTAAGTCTGACTCAGGGACAGAACCTGACTATTCCAGTGCAAGTCTTATTCTAGTTATGGAAGATCATGTAAGTCCTTAGGCTTGTGCCCTCTCAGAGAGACCCAGTCCTCTCAGGAAGAAATACAGATAAAAATAAGCAAAGAATATAAGCATCAAAGAAAAACTCAAACATTGAATTGGTTACTATTTACAATAAAATCTTTATGTTTTAAGCAGGTCTAATCTTTCAAAGAATACAAAATTAAATGATGAAGGACCCTTGGCACTAATCACAATCATTAACGTTATCAGTGCTAAAAGAGACAAATAAGCCGAAGAAAATATATTAAACAAAATTCTGAGGTTCTTTTCAGTACTCTAAAGTGATATGTCACTTTAATGCACAGCCTTTAAATCAAAATGTGGTGTTAATAAGAAAGACTTAAAAGATCAGGTTTTGAAAGGAAGAATTTGATAATGTTATCTTATTCCTCTCATTAAACAACACTGATGTCAAGGAGAAGGCAGAACACCAACTAGGAGGAAGGGAGGGAGGGAGGGAGGGAGATTGAGAGAGAGAGAGAGAGAGAGAGAGAGAAAGAAAGAGAGAGAGAGAGAGAGAGAGAGGATAAATAAATGATTGTCCAAGAACCTGAAGATAACTCTTAAATCTTCCTAGTTCAGTTAAGGTTTTAGAATGGAAGAAATAAAAATCAAGTACATATATACACTGTTAATAAACACCTGGTCACCACAATTATAACTACAGTAATAGGCTGGGCATGATGATGCATGCCTAAATTATAGCACTCATTAAGCTGAAACAAGGGAACCACAAGATTTAGGGCAGTCCGAATTACACAGGAAGATTCTGGAGAGTGAGGGAGGGGAGGGAGAAGGGAAGGAGGGAGGGGGCAGAGAGAGAGAGGGGGAGGGGGATGGAGGGAGAAAAGAGAAACACACAAAAAAATTATACAGAAAACAAAGGAACTAGAATAATTTGAAAAAGAACAGAGTGGAGAAAACTATTTCTGCACGCAGGTGGAGGTACATGATTGATGCAGTGTGTATGTATGTACAGATGTATCAGGGAACTAATATATACTGATTTGTGCAAACACACTAAACTATAAAAAGCATGTAAATGAAAAATTATCTAAGTCCATTTGATTCATTTGATTTAACTCATTCCCTTTTTAAGAAAAACTGTGATGTGGCTTTTGAGTGCAAAGTGGAAGCACTCCCTACCAGCAAGCCCCAAGCACCCTCTACTAGCAAACCCTAAGTACTCCCTACCAGAAAGCCCCAAGCACTAGCTGCCAGCAAGCCTGTAGCCACCACACTTGCCTAGGATCTAGAGGGTAACAGCAACCAAAAAAAAATGGAACACTTATCCCCAAAGACAGGACCAGATATTTGTACGAGGTAACACTTTAAACTCCATAACCTCTGAGTTCTAGACCCCAGCACAAAAACCCAAAGAGCCAAGACAGCACCCCACTGCAGAATGCAGTAACCCTATCATGGTAGTCCTTAAGAAAGACCATATAGGTGAAGCACAAAACAAGGACTTCAGAAGAGCAATTATATCTGCTAGGACCTTAAAGAGGATATGAATAAATCCTTTAACGAAGACTGTGAAATCACAAAGAAACAGTTGAATGAAATAACGAAAACAGTTCAAGACATGAAAGTAAAAATAGAATTACTTAAGAAAACCAAAACTGAATTAAACTGTGAATGAAAAAGTTAAATGTTAAACACAAGCCTCAGAGGTGAGGCTTACCAACAGATTACAAGAGCAGATCGTTAGCACTGAAGACAACTCTAGACACTGATCCTCCAACCACAAGGTCACCCAAGTCCAAAAAAGAAGCACAGCTGCAGCTACAATCACTATTAACTTGAATACAGTGATAGTGGGTGACTTCAGTACACCTATTTCACCAATAAACAGGTCACCAGACAAAAATAGACAGAGAAATGTTGGATTAAATATCATTATAAATCAAATGGACCTAGCAGATATCTCCAGCACATTTCACCCCAAAACAAAAACATACACTATCTTTTCAGCAGCTCATGGAACTTTCTCCAAAACTGACCACATATTAGGAAACAAAGCAGTTCTTGACAGACATAGAAAAAATAACCCTCTGCACCTGACCATTATAGAATTCTGGAATCAACAACAGAAAGTATAAAAACTGATGGAAATTAACAAGTCACTTGAAACTGAAAAACAAAACAAAACAAAACAAACAAAAAAGTCAAGACAGAAATCAAGAAGGAAATTAGAACCTATTAGAGAATTGAAAACACAACATATCCAAACGTAAGGGACACTTGGATCAATGGAATCAAATTGAGAACCCAGATGTGAGTCCTCTGGTTTTTGACAAAGAAGCCAATATATAGAGACTGGTAAAAAGACAGGATCTTCAACAAACGGTGCTGAACAAATTGGATGGTTGCATATAGAAGAATGAAAATAGATCCACATTTATCACCCTGCACAAAACTGAAGTCCAAATGGATCCAGGGACTGAGCATTAGAACGAATACACTGAAAGTAACAGAAGGGAGGTATTGGATACACTTTAACTCACTGGCACAGAAGGAGAACTCCTGAACTGGGCACCATTAACACAGGAACCCCAGTAAGTGGGACCTCATGAAGCTGATAAGCTTCTGTATGGCAAAGGACACCATCATTCAGGCCAAGCGGCAGGCTACAGAATGGAAAGATATCTTTACCAGTTATTCATCTGATAGAGGGTTAGTATCTAAAATACATAAAAAACTAAGATAAAAAACCTGAACATCAAGAAATAACTTATTGTTTGATGTTTTACTCTTTTGGCTCTTTTGGGGAGCCTGCCACCCAGCACCCAAATAAATCACCTACAGAGGATTATTCTTAGTTATCAGTGCCCAGCCTTAGCATGGCTTGTTGCTTGCCAGCTTTTCTTAACTTAAAATGATCCCATCTATCTGTGGCCTCTGGCTTTCCCCTTTTCTTACTTCAGTATATCTTTCTGATTTCACTCTTACTCCATGATTGGCTGGCTGGGTGGCTGGCTGGCCCCTGACATCTTCCTCTCCTTGTTCTCATGCTCCTGGATCCTTATTTCTCCTTCTAGTTATCCTTTCTGCCTGCCAGCCCTGCCTATCCTTGCTCTCGTCTTGCTCGCTATTGACTGTTCAGCTCTTTATTAAGACCACCAGGTGTCTTAGACAGGCAAAGAATCACAGCTTCACAGAGTTAAACAGATGCAGCATAAACAAAATCCACACACCTTAAAATAATGTTCCCCAACAATAACTGAATTTAAAATTGGGTACAGAATTAAACAGGCAGTTTCCAAATAATCAATGTTCAACATTCTTAGCCATCAGGGAAACAGAAATTAAAACTACTTTGAGATTTCAAATTATCCCAGTCAGAATGGCCAAGATCGATAAAACAAATGATACCACATACTGGCAAGAGTCTAAGGGAAAGTGAAACTCTTATTCATTGCCGGTAGGAATTCAAACCTGTACAGTCACTATGGAAATCAATGTGGTTGTTCCTCAAAAAGATGAAAATACATCTACCTGAAAATCCAGGCACATCAACTCTTGAGCATATGCCCAAAAGACCCTACATCTTATTCCAGAGACACATGCTCATCCACATTCACTGCTGCTCTACTGATAATTGCAGGAAACTGAAACAGCCTAGCTGTCAATCATCTGATGAATGAGGAATGAAATAGTGTACATTTACACAGTGAAATATTATTCTGTTAAAAAATGGGATTGCAGGTAAATGAATGAAAAAAAAATCATCCTGAGTGACATAAACCAGACTCTTCTATGTGGATGTTAGCTTTTCAACCTTTGATATGTGTGCTACAATGTGTATCAACACAGAGATTAGGCACCTAGTGAGGAACTACACAGGAGGAGAGGATCTCACAAGCAAGGGGAACTAGAACACATTGTTAGGAAAGACTAGAGTGGGAGGGGAATGGAAGAGAGGGATAAGGTAGTGAAAATCAAATATTATTGCTCCACTAAAGGAACACAGTATTTAAAAGGACCCCTGACAACATCTCACTATCCCCATAGATAGTGTCTTGCTCAGTCATAATCAGAGAAATGTCTTCTTGCAGTTGATGAGAACTAACACAGAGACCCACAAGTGGACAATGTGCAGAGAAGGAGAGACTCGGGAGCACTCAGTCCCTTCCCATCAGGGCTCAGGAACCTATACAGAAGAGTTGGTAGAAAGTTTGTAAGAGCCAGAGGAAAGTGTCTTCCAGACACAAAAGGACTGACACACATGAACTCACAGAGACTTGGAAGCATGCACAGTGCCAGTATAGGCTCAAGTCAGATGAAGTTTCAGCACTGAGAGGAGGAAGTGGACATAGGGTCCCACCCCTAACCAAGAAGCCATCTGTAATCGATGCCCACTGGCAAAAGGAAATCAGCTTTCTCCAAGGGAGGCTCACGGGGCATTTGTTTTTACTTGTTATCTTTTTAAAAAAAATTAAATTATTTTAATTTTATGCATATGATTGCATTGTCTATGTGTACATGTGTGCATTGTGTGTGTGCCCGGTGCCCTTGGAGGCATGAAGAGGGTGTCAGATCCCCTGGAACTAGAGTTATAGACCTTGTAAGCTGCCATGTGAGTGCTGTGAGTACAGCGTGGGTCCTACATAAGATCAGCAAGTGCTCCAGCCCTTTATTCATTTTTCTTAATAGCAATTCTCATGAGGTAACATAGAATCTCAATATAATTTTAATTTGCTTTTATGTGATGGGCAGTAAGGCTGAGCATTTTTTCTGTATTTACTGACATTTTCCCCTTAAAAACATACATTAATGTACTGTTTTCATTCTTAAGCAATCAAATGATTAAAATTACATTTGGATGGTAAAATAATTACAAATATAGGATAAATGAAACAATATCATATTTCTGGTTTATTGGAAAATGTAACAATTGTGACAGTCATTATATACTTAAAAGATCCTAGTTCTTCTGAGAAATTATGGGCAGAAAATACGTGATATTCTGTAAATGTGTCAGGAGTTGGAATTTGTAATGCTACAAACCCCTTATATTACAGTCTAGAAATCATGAGTATCATTATATAGACATATCAGGTTATATTTGTATACCTAGAAATACATGTGCATTATGTAACAACAACTAAAGAAAAAGAGGTCATAAATTTGAGAGAAAACCGGGTGATACAAAGGAGGAGTTGGAGGAAAGAAAAGGAAGGGGAAAAAATGTTGTAATTATATTTAAATCTTAAAAAAAAAACCAGTAATTGAAAATGTAGCTTAAATCTACAAAGATAAAGCTTATTTGCTATTCATAATTGAAATTAAACCACTATATACAACCAGATATACTGCAGCGTAGTTAACTACAGTTGCCATATATTGATAGATTTTTCTTTTTTTCTTTTTTCTTTTTGTTTTTTTCTATACAGGGTTTCTCTGTGGCTTTGGAGGCTGTCCTGGAACTAGCTCTTGTAGACCAGGCTGGTCTTGAACTCACAGAGATCCACCTGCCTCTGCCTCTGCCTCCTGAGTGCTGGGATTAAAGGTGTGTGCCACCAACCCCTGGCTTATTGATAGATTATTAATAGAACAAATTTAATGTTCAAAGAAATATAATGATCCAAGAAAATGTTTACATTCCATTTCCTCTCAAACAAATGTATTAAATCTAAGGGAAAATTATCTTTTTCTTAGTACTTGAAGTTATTGATACACATTTTCCAGAGAAATGCTACAATTTTGACAAACATCAAAAAGCCTGCAAAGAGTTTCTAAGGTATTTCTTGTTCAATTTCCAAAATAAATAAATTTTCAGATCTGTGTGTCAACTTTTGAACAGCTCATATAGTCACATAAGTATTTTGTTCCTAACACCAGAACATGACAAACAGTCTTCACTAAGCTATTCATCCCTCCTTTTTCTACTTTAAGTGTCTGGTGGAATTCAGCAATGAATCCATTTGGACTTTGATGTTTTCGGGTTGGGAAATATTTTTATTACTGCTCCAATCCAACTATTTGCTACAGATTTGTTTAAATGATTTGTCTCTTCTTGGCTTAATTTTTGTGTATCTAAAAGAAAATCATTCGATTTCTGATTCAGTGGAACATAAATCATTAAGATATTGATCCCACTGATTTTCTGAATTTCATTAATATCTGTTGCAACGACTCCCTTTTCATCTCTAACTTATAAATTTAGATCTTCTCTCTTTTGGTTAGTTTGGCTTACAGTTTACAGCTTTATTTTTTTTTCAATGGACCAAATTGCTTCATTGCTTCTTTGTAGTATTTATTTTTTTTTCAGTTTCATTATTTTATGATCTTAACTATTTCTTTGAGTCTACTGAGTTGAGGTTTGGCTTCTAGTTCTTTGAACACTCCAGGATACACCATTAAGTTTGTTTTGTTTTGTTTTTTAGATCTCTCCTATTTTTTTTTTAATGTAGTCAATTACCCTATTAGGGCTACCTTAATTGAATCTTATAAGTTTTGGTTGTTGTGTTTCATTTACATTTTATTCTAGAATTATTTTTTTCAATGATCCATTAAGCATTCATGAATGTATAATTCAATCAAAAGAGTTTGTGTTATGTTCTACAGTTCCTCTTGTTGACTTCTTTCATTCAATTTGTTCTGGGTTTTCTAGACAGGATTTCTCTGTGGCTTTGAGGCTGTCCTGGAACTAGCTCTTGCAGACCAGGCTGGTCTTGAACTCACAGAGATCTGCCAGCCTCTGCCTCCCGAATGCTGGGATTAAAGGCGTGCCACCACCACCCAGCTTCATTCAATTTCTTATATTTGTTAAAAGTGTTTATTTTGGAGTTCCATGTACTGTTCTGAAGAATGGATATTCTATTAGGTCTATTTAATTTACGGTGTCATTTAACTCAAATAGAAATTGCTATTTTTTTTGTTTGGGGTGATCAATCAGTAAGATTGGCATACTGAAGTCATCTACTACTATTGTTTTTGTCTTGTTTGTCTTTACACATACTACTTGTTTTTATAAAAATGAGTGAGCATGTGTTCAGTGGTGTATTTGTTTTTTAAATTGTAGTGTTCTTTTAAACACTTTAAAGTAACCTTGCTCATGTTTTCTGATTAATTTCAATTTGAATTCACTTTTGCCAGCTGAAATTTGCTTGTTTCCTCGCTTAATTTGCTTGGAATACCTTTTCCATCCTTTCATCCAAAGGCCCTATCTATCTATTTTTGACAGTAAGGTATATTTCATAGAGGCAAAAAACAAATGGATTATGCTTTAAATTAAAAAAATAGCAAAAAAACACTCTAATATAGTTCTCTGCCTATTATCTACCTTTTGACTGAGGGACTGAAAGCACTTACATTCAGAGTTATTACTGAAAAGTATATTTGTTGATTTTGCAATATTTGGTATGTTTCTCTTATTAATTTACTTAATTGCTGTGGTATTTATTCTTTTCCAAAGCATAATGAATGTATTTATCTTTCTCTTTAGTACAACGGATTCTTTAGTTGTCTCCTGTAGAGCTAGCTTGGTGCTCAAGGATTCCTTTAGCCTTTTCCCCCCAAGAAAGATTTTTCTTTCTCTTTCATTTACAACAGATAGTTTTGTTAGTTTGTGTTGGGAGTAAACTTCCAGTGCTTGAGATACATCATCCCAAGCCTTTCTGGCTCAAATTCCTGGCTTCTAAAGTTTCTGTTGACAAATCTGTCTTATTCTGATAGAATCACCTTTATAAAGAGAGTTGAGTTAATGATTACTGACATATAGAATTAAAGTTGGCTTCATTACTTGTATGCTTGGGAATTCATATCTTTCTGATTTAAAACAGTATATCAAAGATTCTTCCATTTCTATCATCTACAAAGTGTTTAATTTAAACTTTAGTTAAAGGAAAAGTACTACTTGGAAAATTTTATAAAAGCACTTTTTTTTTATTTGTAAAGAAGGATTATTTATACAAGGGTTACAAGACACCAGGTACTCTACAAGTACAACCAATGTTCTTAACCATCTCTCCATCCCCTCTTTGGTAGACTCTTAACTAGGTGTCTTTAATTACCTAGTTGTGCATAGGAATGAATGTACTACCATGAGACAAATAGCTGTTGTATATTCTAGAAGGTCAGGAATTAGTTGTAGAGACAGACACTGGAATATGTCAGCATGAAGAGTATTGTTAAGCACATAGAATTGCCCCCATAATAACTAGAAAGCTGACATTTATTTCAAAAACATTGTTTTTGAAACATTGGTGAACCATCAGCATCCAAGGCTCCTACTCATAGGCAACATTGTTTCAGGGACTTAATAAGCCTAAACCAGTTCAGTCTCTGTGTATACACTTGTGGTCCAACTGTAGAACCAGCTATGTTGCTTTGCACTTTGTTGATCCCTGGTGTATGCTTCTCTGGACACTAAGTCTCTACCAATTCTCACTCAAAGACTATAATTTAATTTTAATAAGTCTTAAGAGAAATTCATAGTGACTTGTGTCCTAGCCTCAGCTGGCAAATACAAATAGACAGACAGATAGATATTTTTGTAAGGAGACATTAGCATTGTCATAAAACAAAACTAAATTTGGGGAACTATTTCTATGACACAATAGTTAAGTGGGGCCAGATATAAAAACCCAGATGACACAAGATTTGAAGTACAGACTACAGAATTTGAATAGTGCATTCAAGATAGAAAGATAAAGACATCAAATCAAATAAAACAAACAATATTTTTCTATAATACATGAAGTATCCTAAATTAACTTTTACTTGAGAAATTCAGAACAAAAGACCCGATTATTTCAAGCTGCATGGCAATAAAAGAAGCTTGTGAAGACAATGACCCCTAGAGTTGAAGCTGGTATAAACAAACTGGTAAAGTAAGACCAAAACCAGAAGGCAAACACAAACTTAGTCTAGCTAAGACAAACATTTCAGTTCATCTGAGAAAGGTTCAATACTGGCTTAAAAATGTTCTTGGCCTAAACTATGCTTTACAGAGGAAACAATTTCTCTCAAATGCCACACACTAATTTCAAAGAAAGTAGGGCAACAAGGGTAACAAAAACTTCATGAAATCTCAACAGAACACAAAACCACAGCAGAGCTGCCAGACCTAAATGAAGATAATACAGTAAGGTGAGCTTCTACTGCCATGACAATCATTACAATAAGCAGAGTCTGATACATATGTGTAATTACATAACACTGAAGAAGGAAGAGGCCGCCTAAGAATGAGACAGGATCAAAGATGAATGCAGTGGCCTCACACCAGCTCTGCTTGTCCTGACACTTACCCCAGCCTAGTAAGGGTAGAAAGTAGATATCGTACCTCTGAAAACAGGTCTCCTGGAAAGCAGTGGCCTCAAATATCATGTTCTCAATTAAATTCTGGTTTTTAAGCTATCCTGCGGTCTCAGTTACTGAAGAAATTCTAGCCAGCTTGAGCAAGGAAGAGACATGGCTCTGGCAGGCATTGCCCTTTTCCTCATTCCCTCTGTCTGGCTAAAAACCATTAAGTTATAGTCCTACAGCTAGCCATCAAACTCTATTCCCTTACTTGGCTATTCCTCCTCCTGAGGCTGACTACACTTAAGTCCAGCAATCAAAAGCCCCCTTTGGTTCACCTAATTAACATGCCCAATTAAAAGTAAACACCTCATCCTAATACAAGGTTTCCCCTTGTACCTTTATAAACCACAATTTACTTCTCTATTCAGAGGCAGTCCTTTGTCCTCCTTAACAAATAGCCTTCCCCCCTCTCCCTTGTTCCCTTCCCCTTCTCCCTTAACCTCTCCCTCATCTCCCTTAACAAGTCTTTGCCTCTTATTCCCTGCTCCCTGTCCCTCTGAGGCAAATAAATTTCCTTTGTGCTAAGAACTTGGCCTCGGGGGTCTTCAACCCATACCAATCTCTTATAGCTACAGCATAGGCTATATCTCCAGTGCATCATGCACAAACATGCAGGCCTCCATGTTAGGAATTCAATGCAACTATACTGTCTAGATTCTTGCTTTCTGGAATCTTAGGACTTGTCTCCATTACCTTGCAAAGCTTACATTCTACATAACTGTAGAACCAACACTGCATGGACAGCACCAAGCTCCACTGCCAGCCTGAGATGTAGCCTAGTCTCCTCCATTTCCATCAGGTATCCTGAGGATTCTATCTTTGCAAGCATTCTCAGCATTCTCTTTTAAAAACAGGATTTGTATTTCTATTTCTTTGATCTCTGGATGGGAGGGATCTTGCCCTTAACATACATTGTCTTTTCTAATGTAAAGTTTGTAAGTTTTTATTAATGCTACTAATCTCTCTAAAGAGTACAGATGCTTTGTAATATATGCTTTGTCTGTAACTTTAAACTTGTTCATGTTTCTTTCATTGGTAAAACACAAACTGTCCGTGTCTTTCTGCTCTCTTTCAGCAATCATGACACAGACTGGATGGTAAAATGTCTTGTAATTACCTCCACCAAACAAATTAATTCATTACTTTTGAATTCAGTTTAACTCAGAATTTAAGGACCTAAGCATAAGGCAATCAGATTATTTGCTAGAATGAACATGAATGAATAGCCTTTAATTCAGTTACCTATGGACTACTTGTTCCCCCTGAAACCTGAGGAACCTGACCTCTACTGTCAGCATTTCTCTGGACATTCTGGTCTTCCAAACTCCCACAAAAAATGACCATTGAGGCATCTCATGAAACCTCTCTCTACTTCCTAATAAAAATTTTGCTCCCCTTAAAAAATGTCCATTATGCTCTGTTTGTAGCATCCAGGACTTCTCATGGCCATAACTTTAGTTTCCTTCACATTTCATTTGCAAACAGTCTATGAACCCCATAGTCAGGTTTCTACAAAAGCCTCCTCCTTCTTGGTATCAGTTACCTGTACTGATGCTTTTCTCATTGCTGTAACCCAAGTATCTTACAAGATTTAAATTTAAGAGAACAATGGTTTATTTTGGCTCATAGCTTGAGTACACTCATGGTGAAGTGAGTTTGCGCCTGAAGCCTTCACTCCTTACATCCCACATATGGTGAGCGGCGGTGTAAGACTCACTTGGAGAGTCTGAGCTAAGAGGCTAGGCTATTCTGCTCAGTCCTTTTTTCCCAGTGATACCTCTTGCTTCCTCCAGCTAGGCTCTACCTCCCAAAGGTCCCACAACTCCCCAACAGCTACCAGCCAGGGTTCAAACACAGGAGTATGTAAGGTTGTATTTTATAAATACTTACATTGGCTTGTTTGTTTTCTTGATGGTCAGTATTTTTTTTTTTCTGAGTACTTTGTATATTCTAGATACTAATCCTCTGTCAGACACATAGCTGTTGAAGATTTTTTTCTCATTCTCTAGGCTGCCTCAATGGAAGGATGGTATCTTTTGCTATATAGAAGCTTTTAAGTGTCACAAGGTCCAATTGTTATTTGTTGATCTCAATGCTTGTGCCATTGGGGCTTCTGTCCAGAAAGTCCTTTCCTGTGCCTGTTAGCTCCCTACTCTCTGCTTTATCTATTTCTGGGTATTAGATTTAAAAGACTCATAGATCCATTTGTGCATGGAAAGAGATTAGAATCTAATTTCATTCTTCTATGTACACCCATCAAATCTGAGGAGCACCATTTGTTGAAGAGGCTATTTTTTCTCGGTGTGTCGTGTTGGCCTCTTTGTCAAAAACTGTATGTCTGTAAGAGTGTGGGCCTATATGTGGGGTCCTCAATTCCATTCCACTGGACAATGAGTCAGTTTCTACACCAGCACTATGCTATTTTTATTACTATGGTTTTGTAGCAACTTGAAACTGGGGATGATAATACCTCAAGCATTCTTTTTAACTGTTCAAGATTATTTGGACAACCCTGGTTCTTTTGTGGATGTCATCTTTGAATCTTTAGATATGTGTTTCATTTGGAACACCTACAGAAGCCAGGAAATTAGTAAGGAACTATGGAGGGGGGCATTCAAGGGAAGGAACAAAGGGAAAGGGGATTAATAACAAAGGGAGGATTAACTGCATGGGTTGGGGGGCAGAGAGACTGGGGAAGAGTAGGAAATATGGGGAGGGATAAGCAAGACTAAAGACCTGAAAAAGTCAAATGAAAAATTACTACTGCAGAAACTTCCTACAATATAAACACATGCATATATAAAGTGTTCAAGTGGAGTTAACCTATAAAAGGGCAACAATGTCCTTACTAGATACTACAAGCTAACAAATAAAAATCCAAGAACTCTTTTGGAGGTCACTCAGGCATCACAAACTTGACTGTAAGACCTGGTTGCTGAAGATACCATGTAGAATTCAAACTGGTACTGATATGGAAGCTAGCTTTCACAGTGCGGGAAGGTGCTATGCATGCTGTCATAGGAGAAAGCCCTCAACTGACTGACACAGCTGTGAACCTTGCAAGCAGTAACAATGACAGGCTGGGCAAGACGTGTTCACTGTTTTAACACAAGTGTTATGAGAGTACCACTTTTTAAAATTGGATTTAAGGCCTGTTCTATAATATGCAATCTATACCCTGCACAGTTATTGGGGCCTATAGCTGTGGCTAGAAATGTCATAGGCCTTAGGAGAGAACCACCTCCAAATGACTTACTGCTCCCTGTGCTCATGGAAACCGTAAAGGAAGAAAAAAGATTCCCACAAGGGATCTGGGCTTTAGGATATGGGCCTGAGAGCACTGGGAGTTGGACTTTACTGAAATCTGGCCTAATGCTTTGGGCCATAAATATTTGCTGGTGTTTACAGACACCTTCTCAGATGGGTAGAGGCCTACCCCACCTGAACAGAGACTGCTCCAATAGTTACTAAGAAAGTTCTGCAGGAAATAATTCTTAGATTTGAACCACTCCTAATTTTGGTGCCCCCAACAATGGCCCAAAAAAGTGTCTCAAAATCTGATGAGTATATTAAATATTAACTGGAAGTTACTTTATTAAGTCACAAAGCTCAGGTCAGGTAGAAAGAATTTTTTTTTCCTTTCAAGACAGGGTTTCTCTGTGTAACAGCTCTGGCTGTCCTGGAATTCACAGAGATCCACCTGCCTCTGCCTCCTGAGTGGGATTAAAGACACGTGCTACCACCACCTGGCCACAAAATTCTTAAAACAACGACAAGAACAAAAAACAACAACAACAAAACAAATGCTCTGATGGAACTAGGCAGTGTTTAATCATGGCTTTTTTATTTTCTTCCTTCCTTGTTGGGAAGACAAAAAGATACTTTTTAAGCTTATATGCTGTTCTAGCTTCATTTCTGTTGCTGTGGAACTATCCCAACAAAAAGCAATTCAGGGAAGAAAGAAGTTTATTTGGGTTACAGTTGACCACTGAGGGAAAGTCAAAAATGGCAGGGAATTGAAGCAGCTAGTTAATTGCATCCTTAGTCAAGAGCTGATAAATGAATTAATATAAAACACTTGCTTGCTTAATTTTTTTCACTCATACAGTTTAGGACCCGCTGCCTAGGGAATGGTACTACCTACCTACCTAGCTAGGTCTTCACACACACACATGCCCATAGGCTAACCCCATGTAGACAGTCCATCACTGTGATCCTCTTCCAAATGATTCTAGGCTGTGCCAAGTTGACAGTTAAGGCTAACAATCACTCATCTCATATTGGAAATCATAAGTAAGAAGTCTGACCTCTTGGTTTTGATAGCCTAATTTTGGTATCTTAAAATACTGGGATTAAAATACTAAATATTAAAATATTAAAATTTAAAATTAATATTTTAAATATTAATATTAAAGTTAATATTAACATTTAAAAATTTAAAATATTAAAATACTGTTTTGATCTGCCAAGTGAGATATGGCCTCTTTTGCAACAATAGCATGACAACTATATGGATAATCTGTTTCTAATTGGTTGTAAGGCCTGCTCCACAGAAGGGAACTCATGCTGGGTACTGAAAACTTGGTCAAGAGACCCTGGGCAGAGGGGCGGGGTGGATGGACACGGACACACAATTATTATTATAATTGCAAAATGGTGATGATGCCAAACTGCTTTCCTACTAACAGCCTTATATTGGTGCTGCTCTCAGTTCTTCATCAAAGACAACTCACGTTGTGGTGGGCAGCAGTTAATACATATGGGCCAAAGTGCCAAGAATAAGTGACACTCAGTCCTAAACAGGCCATCTATGTCACCTCCCCAAAGCTCAGGGAACATGGCACAACAGGTGGCGAAAAGAATGTAACAGCCAGAAGATGAGCACCACACTTAGGAGAGCACCTGGGGTTACTGCGCTAAGATTAAAGACCGAAGGTCAGAATTTCATCATGGATGTGAGAGGGGCCCATGAGACCCCCCACCCCATCTTTAAGGGTACTAACAGTTATTGCTTGCTGGGCGTGTGTGTGTGATCTTCTTCAGTGGCATAACCACTGATAAACCGTCCATGCCCCAGTAAATAGCCTCTCTCACACATGCTAATGCAGGCAACGCTAACTAAAGGTTCACACACAAAAAGAAGACAGGAAATTAGGAGGGAGACTCACTGACAAAAGGGATTTCAATGGGAAAGGGAGACATTGCAATGTTCCTTACTTTAGCAATAGAGAACACTTGTTCAGTGTTGAGATCGCAGCATATTCTGGGATAGCCCCCAAAGACCACTCCTTTTCTCTATTCTTTCCCCAAATCCAGAGACTCTAAGTGTAGGTCAAGGAAGTGACTCAGAACACTACTTTTTAGGGCATGAGGGCTGAAGCTGACTCCATAGACAGTGGAAAAACAATACATTCAGATTCATACATTGTGGTAGTTGCCAGGTATCTTCATATAACCACTGTAGTCACAAGGAACAGACACTTTCTCATTTTTATGACTCTAGAGGAGTGCATCCTGTAGATACTCCCCATAAATTTAGTTGCTTCCTCTAGAGCAAAGCAGTGACAGTTAAGCCCATTAGCTTAACTACTACTACTTCACTGCCTGTGACCTCTCCTTTTAGAAGTTCTTTCTTCATACAATATAATTTGGAAAGAACAAGGAAAAGGAAGTCTCCTAAATTTTCATCTGTATTTACTAACAAAGTAGAAGTAAGTAGTGATTCAGCTGGTAATGGGAAAACTAGAAGTATTAAAAGGGAGGGGTCTCTACCCCACTCCAATTCCAGTAAGTGGAATGCCAGGATTTGCCACAGAACCATGTGACCACAGGCAGCCAGCCGCTGCCCACTGGCACTCTATGTAAATGAACTCAGTCACCTCTTGGGTTTTCCCCTCTCCTCTCCCTCCTCTTCATGAGGGACACAAAATCATAGAGAGTCACTAACTGAAGTCTGCTCTGCACTTTTAACTGCAGGCAGGAAGCCAAAGTGCAAACACAATGACTGAATTCAGTTTTACAAGTAAACACTGGAACAGAATTCACCCTAGTCCGGGAAGAATGCCTCTGATCACAACTAGCAGGAAATCCAATTCAAAACAGGGTGTGTCATCCTCAATTCACACTGTGGCCTTTATACCGTTCACAAAATTCTTTGCATAGTAAAGTTTCCTTCTTAAAAATGTTCCAACAAAGACTAAACTTTATTCACAATATTATATTCAGAAATGCTTTGCAAGAAATGCCTGAATTCCAACAATTACCACCTTTGGTAGAGACCTGAGGTTCTGTTTTTCTCCTTTGGTTGAATTTTAAACTACCAATCATTCTTCTCCCATCTCCATTCTAATTTCTGAGTTCTCCTGACATCATGCAAACTTTCAATTCCCTTATTTTTCTTTGGGTTGCATAAGTTAGTATGAAAATGCTGAGATCCTGAGAGAATTAACTCAGCTATATACTTTGGCTCAACAACATCTTAACTGTGCCAGTTGGTTCATATGCCTGTGTCCTTGGTCTCCAGAATTAGCCAAGATTCTCAAACAACTTCAAGAAGATATGCATGTATATGTATAAGAGCTACCAGCCTGTAGTTCTACAAATGGCCTCACCAAAGGTCTGGCCTTATACTAGCTGCCTACTGCCAGCCATGTAAAACACTAAGCTAAAAGTCAGATACAAGCATATTAAACTGGAAGAAAGAACAGAAGAAATGATGCACAGGTTTCCCAAACTAAACAGTTAAGTATGGAGAGAATATCTTTCAATCACATCATGATATATTATCAAGTATTAGTAGGCCCAAAGGACATAGAGGATGGACACTCAATTATAATGATCTTTGGACCTCACCTTATGTTTCTCACCAAAATGGACAGTACTCATAGTCCCTTGCACTACATGTGCTGTGCTCACAACTGCATACACGTCCCAAAATCCTCAGCCATTTGAATTTCTAGTTGGGTAGCAGTGCCACACAATTTCCTAGGGTATTAAAATCAAGGTTAATGGTTTTTAGCAACTTGGTATCTGAAGGTGATGACTGCTCTGCTAATATAGTAGCTCACTGTCTAGTCTCAGCCTACTCCATCCTAAGATGAGGCTTTCTCTTTCTCCTTCCCTTCTTCCTTCCCTCCCTCTCTCCCTCCCTCCCTCCTTCTCTTCCTCCCTCCCTCCCTCCCTTTTCCTTCACATGCTCCCAAAGGGGCAGTGCAAATTTATGCTGGACACATTTCCTGATCCCTCCCAGTTTGCTCACGGGCTCCTAGTCCACGAGCAGCTTGGAAAGCCAAGAATCCATGAGCTGAGAAAAAGCTCAGCTTTTGAACAGGAGATCTTTCAATGCTCCTAGTTACAAATGGATTTCTTTCTTCTTTTTAGTGGGCTCTCTTAGTGGACTCTCCTCCCTTGGGTCAAAATTATAAAATTCTCCATGCCTTTCTACTTAACAGTTTCCTTCTATGATTGCATTCCTGTGCCTGCATACAGACTCTTTCCCATTTGGGAGCTGTCTACCTCAGGTCGCTTTCTCTTGCTTCATAAGTACTTTTGTCTCCTACATTCGTGCTAACCTCACTCAGGGGCTATTTATTAAAAACATGGTGACTATACACCGTGAGGTTTCTGGGTGTCCTAGTGCATTATAACGTCCACGTGCTTTTTGTATCAGAACAAGGAATTAATACCAGACCTTCACTGTGGGTTCTTCTGGTTTTAAGGAAGTTATTTTACAAAATTGACAAATGGGGTGGCTCTTTCAGATTTCCCTTGTGGTCATAAACCTCCAATACACTGAGGCCAGAATAAGTGGCTCTTTCACTGTGGGTTTCCTCCTAACAACTCCAGATCCTTACATGAAGGACATTAGTGCCCTATCTAAGACAGGAAATCATACTTTTACTGTACCATAAAAAGGAAAGAATAAAATTTGATTCCTACTGATCAAGGTGACTGTGGGACCTGAACTTCATAGGTCAGAAAATTTAGTGCCTGTGAATTAAAGTAAAGAATTGGTGGCAGCATGCCACCCCAATACCCACTATACTTTTGGGCCTTGTTTCTCTCCCAAGTAACTCTGGCACTAAGCAGTGCAAAAGCACGATATTACTGCTTTCTAAGAATCTTGTAAGTCCTGATTCCAAGCAATAGTCTGTCTTCTAGTCTCACCTTATATCAAAAAAAAAAAATAGAAATAGAACTTTATAGCCACCTATTTGATTTGTTCAGTCAATAGCTCTATGAAAATCTCCTAAAGCCATGCTGTTAGGGGATCGATCAGGCAGAACACCATGAGCCAGCACTTTTCCATAATTCTGAAAACTCTGACTGGTGACTCAGCCTCTGTACAATGGGAAGTGTTCAAAGAGGTTATACCTAACTGAGAATTATTGTTAAATACATCAAAGAAGCAAAGGGCAACTACATGGCATATTTCTAAAAGGACTCAATATTTTATTTTTAAAATGTAGAAAAACACATTGGGATTAGCTAAACCAGTAGAGTGAACTTTGTACAAAGTTTCTCAGTCACTAGTAGACAGGAACAAGACAAATTAAGTTTGAAGTTTAACTCAGTAGTGTGCACTTTCCATTACATATAACCATGGAGGAGCCACCTAATTCTGCACAATCTGTGCCTGTCTCTTTAACAACTTCCTCTGGTTTTTTGGGTGTCTACTTGGAAAACTACTTTGCAGAACAGAAACAACACTGGGAACCCAAGTCCCTGGAAGACAAACACTGCAGCAGATAGTAAAATGCTTTTCTTCTCTCCTCAATGGATAGCTGAACAGCACAATTTCATTACTGCATTAGATCTTTGTTTCAGAAGCAACTTTTCTGATTACCAGGCTTTAAAATAGTCAGACTATCTCTAGGTTGGTTCATGAGTGTTCTCAATTTGTGTGTGTGTGTGTATGTGTGTGTGTATGTTGGGATAGGTCTCACTATGTAGCCTTGGCTAGCCTCAGACTCATTAGAAATCCAGTCTCTGTCACCCCCCTCCACATACCCACACCAGAGCTGGAATTAAAGGTGTGCGCTACCACACTAAGCATGCCCTTCTCTTATTATATATATTATATGAATCTTTTATTTCCTGAGAGTATATGTAATTTTCCCCTTCCCTTTCCTCCCTCCAGCGGCTCCTTATACCCTTCTTTGCTCTTTTTTCATTAATTGGAGTGTGTGTGCGTGCGTGCGCACGCGTATGTGTGTGTGTGTGTGTGTGTGTGTGTGTGTGTGTGTGTGTGTGTGTAAAATTGTCCCATGTCAAGTAAATTTCTCTTTTCAACAGATGGAGACCATTACAGAAAACCACAACCATCAAACTGCAGAGAGGAGGAGCCCAGTCCCCTTAAATCTTCAAAAGTTTCAAGATTTAAATTAAACAAAAAGCCTGATAGTTCAGTTATTACAGTAATTAATAAACTCACTTAGCATTTTGGGAGCATCAAAATGTAAGACATCTGGTTCCAATTCCAATTTTGGCTCAGAATAAAAATACCTCCCTTACAATAGCCTGATTATAAATTGTTTTCTCTTTTTGAAACTGTAGTCCTTCCCTTGCTGGAAGCTGCCTCACCACTGCCAGGAAGAGGAATGCAAAACATTCCCAGGAGCTGAGGCTGTGATGTCAGAGCTGCATTCCACTTCTCCCCAGTCAGGGCTTTTGGGAAGCTCTGGCCTTCAGCTAAACCTCTGGAACAGATAGCAGCTAAGGCCTGCATTAAATCATACAGAGAATCTTTGTGCTGTGCTTTAGTGCTGGCGAGGATCAAAGCAAGGGAGGGAACTGAAACATGTTGCTAGACTTCTTTCAAAGTAAAAAGAAAAAAAAAGTGTACCTTGCAAAGAAGAAAGGAAAGGGGGAAAGAAGAAGGGAACAGGGAAAGAGAGAAGAGGGAAAGAGGGGAAAAGGTGTTTGGAGGTAACACATGCCTTCTTTCTTTCTTTCTTTCTTTCTTTCTTTTTTTTTTTTTTTGAGCCAACTGACATATTTAGTGAGCAACCTATAAGCTACTGACAGTACGCTCTGGGTTTGACCAAAAGAAGCAGCCTCAATAAGTAAGGTGGAAGAGTAACTTTGGGCTCAGCAGTGGTGGTGTATGTCTTTAATCCCAGCGCTCAAGAGAGAGGCAGGAGGATCTCAGTGAGTTCGAGGCCAGTCTGGTCTACAGAATAATTTTCAGGACAGCCAGGACTGTTACACAAAGAAACCCTGCCTCAAAAAAACATCATCATCATCATCATCATCATCATCATCATCATCATCATCATCATCATAATTTTTAAAAAGTAACTTTGGATAACTTCCTACATCAATACAGGGCATCAGGCTGCATGTGCACATGTACATACAGACATTCAGAATTTCCTTTTCAAGTTAATAATTTGGAAATTGTACTTCAAGCCAAAAGGTCATTTTTATTGTCCATTACAGATAAATCTTATATAAAATACTTAAATTTGGAAGATTAACCATTACTTATTTCATTAGTCTTTAAAAGAGGAACCTGAAAATATCAACCAAGGATGTAGCTCAGTTGGTGGAGGGCTTCTTATCACTCATAGGGTCCTAGGGGTTGATGCTCAGCTCCGAATAAAACCAAGTATGTTAACACATAACTATAATCCCAGAACTCAGGAGGTGAAAGCAGGTGGATCATTCTTGGTTCCATAGCTCCAGGCCATCCTGGAACAGATGAGACCCTGGCTAAAAAAGAAATCATGTTGAAAGCTCAATTGATGTTGGATATTCATTTAATCCAAGAACAAATGCTACTTTTCCTGATACAACTATCTTAATAAAAACAAATTACTTTAAGGAGCTGGAGAGAGATGGCTTAATGGTTAAGACCTCTTGCTGTTTTTGCAGAGGACCAGGTTCTTTTCCCAGCACCCAGATGGCAGTTCACCACTATCTGTAACTTCAATTCCAGGAGATCTGATGCCTGTATCTGGCTTCCACAGGCACCAGGCAAGGCATAAAACACCTATACACATAAAAATAAATAAATCTTGAAAAAAAAACCAGCAGATTTCTTTAAAATAAAAATTACTTGCCTGAATATAAACCAAATGAGAAACGTTGACTAACCCATAAAATATTCACTAATAGTTCAAACATTAAACAAGGCATTCCATGATGACCCCAGTTACAGTAAGGGTTTATTAAAGCTCTGGAAGTTCACTGTACCCATTTGACTCTAGGCCCTAGAGTGTTAGCGGAGTCCAATGTGCAACAGGGTTTTCAAAGCATCTGGTACAACCCCAACCTTGGTCGTGCTGTCACCTTAGTCACTGATCACTTCAACCAACCCAACTCACAGTGTCATCAGTCTCCATAACTGATCTTTGTGTAGACATTCTTCTAGGAAGACTCACAGAAAACTAAACAACTAGAGATGGAGAGAACACATGAAAGTATAGGTTCCATGAAAGGAACAAAGAAGAGTCAGAAAAGAGTCAACCATGCCTAGCACAGGAAATAAATTCCCAAAACTAATGCAGAAGAATGAAAAGAAATATTAACAGCCCAGGAAACAATCATCTAAAACATTTAAAGGAAAATGAGAACCCCTTTCAATAATGATGTTAAATATAAATGACCTGAATTCACCAGTAAAAAGATGCAAACAAATCTATGGGATTAAAAAAAAAAAGTAAGAACTGTATGTTTTCTACAAAAAACACATTTAATATGCCAAGACATCCAAAAATTGAGTATCACAGGATGTAAATCAAACTATATAAACAAAGGTCATAAACAGGCATACCTATCTTTGCAACTAATAAAAAAGACGTCAAACCCAAACTAACCAGACTGATAAAGAATCAATACATATTGATACATATTGATACTAATACAGGGAGCAATGCAAAAAGCAGATACGACAATAGTAAGGCTGGACAGATGGCTCAGTGGCAGAGTGCAAATCACTCTTGTAGCAGACCTGGGTTCAGTTTGCATCATTCATACCAGGTAGACAACCACCTATAAATCCAGTTCCAGAGAATCTGATGTCCTCTTCTGATCTCCAAAGGCACTCACACATACCTATAAACTCACACAGGCCTATATACATACACATAAATAAAAATCAGATTTAAAAATAGATTTATATTTATCATACATTTTAAATGTATTCATAAATATATAAAAGGGAACAATAATAATCAAAGAAAAGAGGCTATCAATTTGAGAGTGGAGGGAATAGGGGTTGGGAAGGTAGCTGGAAGAAGAAAAGGAAGAGGGAAGGTTATATAATAGTATTTGAATTAAAAACATATGAAACTAAAAGACACAATTATTGTAAACATGTATGTACTAAATACTGGTGTCTCCCCAATTTCTTAAAACATATAGTAAAATGCATTATATAGTCCAAATATAAATAGTGGAAGGCTTTAATAATCCACTGTCAGATGGATCTTCCAAACTAAAAATGAGCAAAGAAACTTCAGAGCTAAAATCAACCACAAATCAACTCGACTTAACAGATATATACAGAATATGCCACTCATCAGACAAGGACTATCTTCTTCTTCTTCAGTGGCACATGGAACCTTCTCAAAAAGTGACCATACTTTGGATAACAAATCAAGCTTTGCCAAATTAAGAAAAATAATTTGAGAAAATACCATGTGTCCCATCAGAATACAGTGGAATTAAACAAATCAATGGTGAAAGACATTACAAAAATACTTGAAATCTAGACAACACATTCCAAATGAACAGTGAGAATCATCCAAGGAATCAGACAGGAAATAAAAAGAAAATTCCTAGAGTCAAAATGAAAATGAGAACACAATTTAGCAGAACCTCTAGGACACAGTCAAGTCAGTACAAAGAGGAAACTTGATAGACTTAAGATTTCACATTAAAAAAAAAAAGAAAGAGAACAATCTCCAATAAGCAATTTAATGTCAAGGTTTGGTAAGCCTTCACCATAAAAGTCCTGGATAATAGGAATAAATGGAGTATACCTCAAAACAATACTATATATACACTCAATATTATGCTAAATGTAGACAGAGAACATTTTTTTTTATAATTAGGAATGAGAGAAGGATGTCCATTCTTTCATCTCTTACTCAATAAAATGTTTGAAGCTTTAGCTAGAACACTAAGACCAAAGAAAAAAATAACTAGGAAAAGGAGGAAAGGTTAAACTACCTCTGTTTGCAGACATGATTAGGAGTTAAAAGATCCTACAGAATTTACCAGAAGACTCTTTGATCTAATAAGCATTTTTAATACAGTTGTAGTGCACAAAATCAAAACTCAGAAGTCAGTACCCTTCACAGATATCAACAAGGAGCTTGTAGAAAAAGAAATTAGAGAAAAATCCCATTCAAAAATTAATAAAACATCTATGAATGTCTTTTAAAGCAGTACTTCTCAAAGCAGGACAATAATCAGTCTAGCACTGTTTCAGTATTTGGTTTTTATTCTTTTGCCTTTGTATGTCTAGAGCTGCTGAGTATCTCTTGCAGCTACATTCACCTTCAGCTCTCAAGTCCTAGTAGACTCAAGGGGAGAAGGCATATCAAAAGCCTACCCTATGGGAAATGAGCAACCTTGTTCAGCCTTACAATCAAATTTTGCAATTGCTCTGAAGAAATGGGCTAATGGTCTCCCCAACATACCTTTAGGGAGACAGACATATCTGTCATCCAAGGTATCACTGATCTCAAATTATAATAAGTAGGGGCATGGCTACTACTGTTCTATTGGTTCTGAACCTGAAGGAACTGACAAAACATTCATTCCTTTACTGGACATCATCATTACATAACTCCTTTGTGTTAGGCAATATACCCAGGATTCAGACCATCTGTAAGTGAGTTAGACTTCTATATCCCAGTTATTTAAATTCATTCTTAGATAACTGATTCAACAAAAATATTATTGAAGCAAGAATCACAGCAGTTTGTTAACTTTTATGGACTCTAGCAATTTTCCAACCTTAAAACTCAGAAAGGGGGAAAAAATCAAATAACCCAAAAACCTGCATGTTCTTCCTTATACGTTGAAGCAACCAACAGCTTACACACACACACACACACACACACACACACACACACACACACACACACAGTTAACAGGTGTTAATTGTGGGTGTAGTGTAACAACCAAATAAACTAAAACCTTGCACGTTCTCCCTTATATGTAGATCCAACTGACAGCTTATACACACACCCTCACACATTGTCAACAGGTGTTAAGTGTGGGTGTAGTATAACAACATTTTTCCCACTCTAGTTCCTACTCTGACATATTTTTTTTCTATTTCCATGTGGGTAAGAAATAAAAATGTAATTGATAGGGAAAGCATAAAACCCTATTGTTTCAGAATCACCATTCTTACAGTATAAAAGTTTGCTGAGATACAGAGTTTGGCTCCGGGCAAGAGTTTCAGTAATTTCCTTAAACCAGCTGCATGGTGTTTTAATTTGTGAGCTAATTAGAAAGAACTAATTTTAGTTATTAAGAGAGAATCAGAGGCTGGAGAGATGGCTCAGAGGTTAAGAGCACCGACTGTTCTTCCAGAGGTCCTGAGTTCAATTCCCAGCAACCACATGGTGGCTCATAACCATCGGTGTGCAGATATACATGGAAGCACAATGTTGTATACATAGCAGATATACATAGAAGCAGAATGTTGTATACATAATAAATAATAAATAAAATCTTTTAAAAATCTCTTTAAAAAAAGAGAGAGAATCAGAGATTTTAGGGGAGATGGTTCAGTGGTTAAGAGTGCTCAGTACCCATGATGAGAGATTAGCTTTCAGCATTCATCTAAATAGCTAAGTGCAACCTCAGAGTGGGGGAGACCCGACCACTGGGGCCTGTTGGTTGCTAGTCTCACCAAAAAAACTGAAAAATAAGACAAAGAAGAAAAAAAAAGCTTCAAATTCAGGAAGAAATCCTGCCTCAAAGGAACAAGATACAGACTGATGGATGAGGACACTGGCCTCCAAAGCATGCACACTTGTGCATAAAAATCCTCTGCCCAAAACACCGACTGCTATCTCTAGATAAAACAATAACTCTACCCCAGTGTTTCTCAACCTGTAGGTCACAACTCCTTTGGGGGTCACATATCAGATATCCTGCGTATTAGATATTTTGGTTATGATTCTTAACAGCAGCAAAATTAGTTAGGAAGTAGCAATGAAATAATTTTATGGTAGGGGTAATATATGTGCAGGAAATAGTGAGGAGGAAAACATTTACATAGGCTCAGTTCAAAGGCAACCTCCCCCATCTTCCTGTCCGTCTCCCTGTTGTATACTTGTTGCCAGTAATTTTTTTTTCAGCTGAGACAGTGAGAAAGATGGCTCATTGTACACGGGTTATGCTTGGCCACAAAATGAGAACAGAACGAGTCCAGAATGCCACAGGTCGGGCCGAGGGCCAGCGGGACTGTTTGGGTTCTAAGGAAGGCAGGCAAGCCTCGGAGGTGGTGTCGCTGCGAGCAGATGGTGAGGTTCCAGGTCCATTGAGAGGTACACAGTCCAACAGCTTGTACCAGCATCCACAGCATCTAGTCCCGGCCTTCTGCATCCCTCATTTCTGCTCCTCAGCCTCACTGGGTGGACCAGCCGGTTTACTTGGACCTCTGCCTCATCTTCTCTTGGTCTTCAGCCTCTGCACTAGTTTCTTCCTCCACTTCGCTCTCATGGCACAGGAGTCCCAAGGAAGATGGTGCTAAGGCCGAGAGCTGTTCCCAGTAATTAACTCTTCTCATATCTCATGTGTTACATTGTCCAGCTCTTCCCCACATGCTACGAACCTCCTTTCTCCTACCTCACAGGCTTCTTTCTGGTTTCTTGAATTTTACACACATTTTTCTGTTTTGTTTTTTAAAGCAGGGTGTCTCTGTATGACCTTGGCTGTCCTGGAACTCACTTTGTAAACCAGGCTGGCCTGGAACTCAGAGATCCACCTGCCTCTGCCTCCAGAGTGCTGGGATTAAAGGCTTGCGCCACCACTGCTTGGCCCATTTATCTCTTAATGAATATACGAAGATGACTGCATATTCTTCCAATTGTGAAGAGTGGAAATGAACGTGGATGTGTAAATATCTTTGTGGTAGGATACAGGGTCTCTTGGGCACACGATCATGAGTGTCTTTCTGTCTTAGTCAGTGTTCTATTGGTGTGAAGGGACACTATGACTAAGGCAACTCTTATAAGAGAAGGGATTTAATTGGAGCATGGTTATAGTTTTAGAGATTTAGTCCATTATCATGGCAAGCAGAATAGTGGCATGCAGGCAGACATGGTGTTGGAGAAGGAGCTCTACATCTGGATCCATAGGCAGTAGGAGGAGAGAGACTCTGGTCCTGGCCCAACCCTAGTGACATACTTCTTCTAGCAAGGCCACACCTACTCCAACAAGGTCATACTTTGAAATCCTTTTCAAGCAGTGCCATTACCTGATGACTAAGCATTCAACTATATGATCCAATGGGGCCATTCTCGCCCCCCCCCAGCTTCTACCTATCTATCTCTCTTATGATACATCCCAACCCCAGCCTCCCCTCCTCCCACCATGCCCCTCTTCCCTCTGTCTCACATCCACTGCTCCTTCATTTTCCTTCAGGAAAGAGCAGGCCTCCTAGTGATATCAATGGAACTAGACATAGCAAGATGCAGTAAGACTAGGCATACACCTTCATATCAAAGATGGACAAGGCAACCAGGAGGAAGAAATAGAATCCATGACAAAAGAGTCACTCCCATTGGTAGGAGTTCCAACAAAAACCCCAAGCTGAAGACCAAAAACATGTATGTAGAGGGCCTTATGCAGACCCTTGCAGGCTCCTCAGAAAATTGGGAGTTGATCTACCTCAAGATCCAGCTATACTACTCACTCATGGGCATATACCCAAAAGTCCATTCTTACTCAAACCACTACACACTTACCTCAAATTTTGAAACCGGGTCTCTCTTTAATTCTGGGCTCAATGATTGGTATACTGGCCAGGAAGTAACTAACCCCCAGGGTTCCTCCTACCCCACCCTCTTTGCTTCTCCTTCTGACAAGTTCTCAGAAGCACAGCTAGGCTTGAATTCACTATGCAGTTGATCTCCCTGCCTCTCTTCCCTGGGTACCAGGGTTACATTTCTTTTCTTGATGGCACCCATTCTGATCAGTATGAGGTGGAATCTCAAAGTTCTTTTAATTTGCATTCCTATGATGGTTTAGGATGAACACTGTAAAAATATTTATTGACCATTTATATTTCTTCTTCTGAAAACTATAGAACAATAAATAAAAGACCCAGAGACAGATATTGGGGTTCAAGCTTCAAGCTGAAGATCATAGAAGCAAAGCAAGCCGGCACTAGCTCTCACTCTACCTCAGACTGAAAGGCGATCCTGGCTCCACCAAACCTCAGACTGAAGCCTCTCCTCGGCGTGGCTGGAGAATCCTGATCTTCAATGTCTTCCTATCCTCAATGTGGTTGGAGAATGAATGTCAGCTCTGAGACCCTGTTCCTGTCTTAAATATCTCCCCAATGCTGGGATTAAAGGCTTGAGCTTTGTTACTCTTCACTCTTGGGTAGGCTATGGGGGCCATGAACTAACAGAGATCATCTAAACCTCTTAATCCTGAGTCCTGGGATTAAAGGTGTGTACCACCACTGCCTGATCTCTATAGCTTGAGGTTGACTTTCTTTCTGAATCCTTGGGCAAGCTTTAATAAATCATAAATAATATATCATCACAGAAAACTGTCCAGTTTGTTGACTCATTTATTGACTGGCAGTTTTTTAAGTTTTTAATTTTTGCAACTTTTCATATATTGTATTATCTTAACTCCTTGTCTGAAGTAATATTTAAATTTAACTTACACGCCAGTAACTGCCAATGAAAAAACTGACTTTGGATAAGTTACCTGCACATATGGGTCTTTCAAAATAGTCTTTTTACCTCCACTGTTACTCTTTGCCCCTGTATTCTGCCCATAGCAATCCAATATATATATTAGGCACAAATATGAAGCAGACAGGATTCTAGTGTTCAGAAACAGAGTAGTGGGAAAAACAGGCAGTGTCCTGAGGGAGCTTCCCATTTGGTACAACCTGACTCCTCAGAGGTCTGCCCCCTACTAAACAAATGGCCCCATCATTGTAGCACAGCATACTGGGTTCAGGGTTCAATTGTACGAGTAACATTTCTTATTAAAAGCTATAGATAGAACTTTAAGATTATAAAATATGCACACTTTTCCTATTTTTCTAGATATCCTAAGGCAAAAAAATTAAATAATCAAGTAAGTTTCCATTTAGTTCTATTTTTTATTACAAAAAACTTCAAGCATAAAGATAAACTAAAATAATTTTATAAGAAACATATCTGGGCTGACAATATTGTTTCATCTCATACTTGCTTAATACATATCTTTTCTTTGGCCATTAAGAAGTCTTAACCTGCTGGGACCTAGTGGCTCAAGCCTTCAACCCAGCACTCTGGAGGCACAGGCAGGCAGATCTCAGAGCAAGCAGTCAAGGCTAATAATAATGAGACTTTGTCTCAAGTAAAATTCAAAAGAACAAAAGAAGCAGGAGGAGACAAAGAAGACAAAGATAAAGACAAAGCAATAATACTAATAATAGTAGCCAACTTATATTTGCTGCATTTCAAAATAAATTAGAAATCTGCACACAGGCTGGACATATTAGCACACACCTTTAATCCCATCACTAAAGACCTTGAGACAGGTGGATATCTGAGAGTTCAAGATCAGCCTGGTGTACATAGTAAGTTCCAGGACAGGTAGAGAGCTACATTGTGGGACCCTGTCTTGAAAAAAAAAAAAAAAGGAAGGGAGAAAGGAAGAAAGGAAGGAATGGAGGGAGGAAAGGGAGAAAGACAAAGACAGAAAAAGAAATTTAAATACATCTCTGTCAATACCTGTTTTGGTTATTAATTACCTGTATATATAGGTAATTACAATATATTACAATAATACACAGGTATTAAATATCTGTATATTATTAGCTAGAGATTGATATTTTAGATTTTAAAAAAGAAAGTTTACATACTATGAATAGCCAGAATTCTGACAAATACATACAATCAGTGTAACCCAAGCAACTTCTGGGTTATAGCCATCAGTATCATGATCAGAAAACTCCCTCAACCCTTACTCGGAAGTCCTCCATTTCACTGGTTGTCCCAGAAATCCAAGCTGAACTGACTGTTCTCCCACTGAGGCACTAACTAGGCAGAAACTGCTTAGTTTTTGAGATCAGAAAAGATAGGGCTTGTTCAGGGTAGTATGGTTACAGAATACATGACAGTTCAGTTTTTCATTTAATATACACACAGGTGTACATAAAAATGTCAAATATTTTTCCTGTTTCCTAGATTGTTCTCACATACTATAAACCCTTGGTGTAATATAATGAATAAAAAAATCAGGATTATACTTAACAGAGATCACAGCACTGTGGCTGAGATGTCTGTCAGTCAGAAGACAAGAACACTTAGAATACTTTTTAAAAGTAATGTCACAAAGCCACCTCTTGTGTGGGTGTCTTATACTATCCTTCAACAAAGTATCTTCACTTGTTTTGCAAAGACCACCCACACTACTCAGTAAATCCATGGAAGCAGATGGCTAATAATACTGAATTAACTTGTCAAAAGAACAAGTATATTTACTATCATTTCATCAGGAAAATCACCACAGATTTAATAAAGTTAGTATTGAAACACATAACTGTTTCCAAATTTTCAGGTTCTCAAGCTTGTTAACCATTGCTCATGTAAGTCTGGCAAGCCAACATGGTCCCAATGAAGGGATTAATTGCCATAAAGAAATGAGGAATCAGTTGAGAGGTCCACAGGAATCAGCTACAGACCCTTCTGCTGTAGGTGGCCTGGATAGGAATAAATTAGTGATGTGCCTATTCCTGATTCAAAGCTATGTTCTTTACAAATCCCAAAACCCAAGCCAGGTCACAGGTGGCATAGACAGGCTGGCCACCCACTGATCACCCACAGAACAGAGAACACTTGATCCCAGATTCAGTTTATGTGAACAGAGATGTTTACCATTCCAACTTTTCATGTCATCAGCTAGCTACCCACTAAAATTATCTACTCCTACGGAATGTGTGGAATTTCCTCATTTGTAAGATTTGGAAGGTTCCAAGTACAGACTATATTCTCATAAAACAGTGCATGCCATTACATCTAGGGACTCAGTACATTCCCCTAGATTATCAGGGCAGAGTTATGTGGAAATACCTAATTCATATACTAAAAGACAAACATGTTTGTGCTGAATACAGTGCCTCATATAATTTTGGGGATTATGATATTACTGCTTAAATAGCTTGGTTCTTAATCTTTTACTTTGGATGCTAAGTCAGTGTTATCACTGATTACTATTTACCCATCTTTTATCTTTAAAAATATTCCTGCTTTAGAGAAAGTATTTGTCTTTTTGGGTCTGGGTTACCTTAAAATGATTCCTTTCTAGCTTCATCCAATTATCTCGGAATTTCATAATTTCTTTTTTGAACAGCTGATTAATATTCTACTGTGTAAATGCACCACATTTTCATTATCCATTCATAAGTTGATGGCCATTTAGGCTATTTCCAAATTCTTGGTGCAGATATAGTCCAAGCTTCCAAAGAAGCATCACACTGATTTCCAAAGTGGCTTTACAAGTTTGAGCTTCCATTTGAAATGGGCAAGAGTTCCATTTCCTCACATCCTTGCCAACGTGAACTGTCATTTGTTTTATTGATCTGGACTATTCTAACTGGTTTAAGCTGAAGTCTCAAAGTAGTTTCAATCTGAATTTCCCTGATGGCTAAGGACATTGAACATCTAAGTGTTTCCTAGCCATTTGTACCTCATCTTTGAGAACTCTCTACTTTGTTATGTATCCCAACTTTAAATTCAGTTATTTCTTTTCTTGATATTATTTTTAGTTCTTTATATATTTTAGATATCAACCCTCACTGGATGTGTAACTGATAAAGATATTTTCCCATTCTATACCCTGCCATTTTGTCCAAAGGATTGTGTCCTTTGCCACACATGAAGCAGGTTAATGTTCCCATTTATTATCAGTTTTAGTGCCTGTGCTATTGATGTCCATTTCAGAAAGACTTTTCCTGTGCCAATGAGTTCAAAACTATTGAACTGCTTCCTTCCTACAAGATTCAGAGTTCTTCAGCAAATCCTACAGGCCTGTGCCACCAAAACCGGCTGGGTATCTGTTCTTATGTTGAGGTCTTTGATCCACTTGGAGTTGAGTTTGGCTCAGATAGATATGGATCTATCTACATTCTTCTACATGCAACTATTCAATCAAACCAGTACCATTTGCTGAAGATGGTGGCTTTTTTTCTAATGTGTGTTTTTGGCTTCTTTGTCAAAACTCAAGTATCCATAGGTGTGTGGAATTATGTCTGGGTTTTCAATTTGATTCCATCTACCAGTGTGTCTGTTTTTATGCTGGTACCATGCTGCTTTCATTAGCATAGCTCTGAAATACAACCTGAAATCTAGGACAGTGATACTTCCAGCAGTTCTTTTATTAGTCAGGAAAAAATCTGAGACTTTTGTGTTTCCATATGAAGTAGAAAATAATTTATTCAATTTCTGTAAAGAACTGTATTGGCATTCTGATAAGTACTGTGTTCGTGGTAGGATGGCCATTTTCTTAATATTAGTCTACTGATCCACAGCATGGGACATCTTTCCACCTTGTATCTTCAACAATTTCTTTCCTTATCATAGTAAAGTTTTTATACTATGTCTTTCACTTGCTTGCTAAGAGTTATTCCAACACAACACACACACACACACACACACACACACACACACACACACACACACACTTTTTTGAGGCCATTGTGAAAGGTACTTTTCCCCTAATTTCTTTTTTAGCCAGTTTATCATTATAGAAAGGCAACTAATTTTTCTGTGTTAATTTTGTATCCTGTATTGTAACAATAATTCTTTCCACCTGTTGCTTGAGTTCAGCCGCCATGTTAGGGCCCCCAAATAATACACAGAAATTAATATTAATTACAATGTTGCTGGCCAATGACTAGAATTTCTTATTTGTTAGCTCTGTCTTAAGTTTCAACCATAACCATTAATCTATATATTTTATAAAGACTTATCTTATCGAGGATGCCAGCAGCATGTGTCCTCTCTTTCCGGGATCACATGGCGACTCCCCTCTACTACATTTCCCAGAATCCTCCTCGACTCCTAGCCCCACTTAACTTGCTTTCCTATTGGCCAACAGTGCCTTATTTATCAACCAGTAAGAGAGACATATACACAGAAGGACTTCCGCCATCACTGTATATTTAAAATCATATAACATTTGCACATGAGAGTACTTTGATTTATTCATTTACAATTTTATCCTCTTTGATCTCCTTCAGTTCTCTTCTTATGTGTTCCACAATATGTACAACCATAGGAATAAATGGCCAACAAAAAATGAACTTGATGATATATTTATAGACATTTTGTATTTTACAGCTTGGTTTGGACTTTTTTTCTTTTGTCTTATTGGGTTTTTTTGCTTGTCTATTTTGGTCTGTGACTTGTGTTTTTGTAAGGTTTTAGGGGGTGTATGCGTGTATGTGTGAGATTTTTTTTTGTTTTTAGAGAGAGAAAAAAAGGGAGTGGAATTAGGCAGGTAGTGGGGAGAATATATGACATAGAAATATATTTAGGGTCACTTAAGAAAATTGCTGGAAATTCGTTCCTAATCTTAAGGCAAAATTCAAGCTCAACAACAGTAACAGCATTTTTTAACTTTTAATTAAAAGTTAAATTTAAATAAAATTTAATTCTTTGAGCATTCCATATTTATATATGCACATCATGTATTTTAATCATATCTACCTTTAGCCCACATAATCCTTGTAGACACATGGCTGACTAAATCCCTATTCTAACTTTGTAAATTTTTTCATAACCTACTAAATTCAATCAGTGCTATCCATATGTGCAAGGGTGTAGGGTCATCCAGTGGAGCATGGGTAACCTACCAGGATCTACTACATGAAGAAAACACATGCTCTGCACCCCAGCACTCTTAACTGCCAGGGCTTCTCAGCAACAAATGGAGCTTAATGAGCCTTTCCTCTATGCTGGAATATTCAGAAATCACTGTTTCTTTGTTGTGTAATATAAGGATGGGACCCAGGGCATTAAACTAACACAGCAAATGTAGAATTACAACTGAGCTACACCTAACACTATTGCTGTGTTTCAAATCTCATTTTCTTAGTACTTAACAAGTGAATATGGAAGCAACTGTTGCTGGGGATTAAGAGGCTGATTCCTACCAGCTCATAGTCAAATAATCAAGTGATCTGTCCATTACACTGATGGCTGTTTTGTTTCTTTTTTTTATTATTTGTTATGTTTTGGTTTTTTGACACAAGGTGTCAACAGTACTAACTTTACTTGTAGCTATGATAAAAGATCTAACATAAGGCATTGAAGGAAAAGTAGGAGGTTGCTGGTCACATTCTGTCCAGGAATCAGAGCAAATGGACACCCATGTTCCACTTGCCTTCTCACTTCAATTCAGTCTGGGACACATTTAAAGTACAATGGCCATTCTCTTTAAACTTCTCTGGAAAAGCGTTCACAGATGCCCCTAACCCATCTGTCAAGACCAACACCATGAGACTTCTGCAAGAGGCATCAGAGACTATACTATTACTAATTTACATGGGTAAATTAGCATCATATATGAATGTGTACATGAGTGCATGTGTGTGGAGGCCAGAGGTTGACACCCACTTTTTTAGAATAGGGTCTCACTGAACCTGGGGCTCACCAACAGGCCAGGCTAGTTGGTTATTTGTCATCTCCCCACTACTAGGATTGCAGGTAAGTGCTACAGGCCTGACCTTTATGTAAGTTCTGGGTATCTGAACTCACCTCCTCATGCTTAGATGGCATTTACTTTAACAACTGAGCTATCTCTTCTACCTTGATGGTTCTTTTGTTTTTTATTTATTGATTTACTTATTTATTTATTGTGTCTTTGATGAAAGATTTTACTCTGCACTCTGGCTGGCCTAGAACTTTCTGGGTGGACCAGATTACCTTTAAACTCACAAAGATTTGCCTGCCTTTGCTTCTTGTGTGATGGGATTAAAGGCATGCATCACTACACCTGACTGAGGGCTTTTTAAAATGGAAAATACAGACTATTTTAAGGGAACACTATGAGAAACTGTACTCCATGAAATAGGAAAATCAAAAAGAAATGATATAACTTCTTGATTCTTTGAACTACATAGGTTAAATAAAGAGATGAACCTAACCAGACCCATAAAAAAGGTGACTGAAACAGTATCAAAGGCCTTCTAACTAAAAAATAGCACAAGCTGAGAAGAATTCACAGCAGTATTCTACCAGACTTTGAAAGAACTAGAACCAATTCTACTTAAATGCAAGAAAGGAAAGGAGGAGGGAGGGAGGGAGGGAGGGAGGGAGGGAGGGAGGGAGGGAGGGAGGGAGGGAGGGAGAGAGGGCCATATGGATCACTCCCAAACTCTATGAAGTAGGTAGCCCTCTAACAACAGAACTAGGTAAAGACACAACAAAAGAAATCTACAGGCTTCTATACCTGATGAGCAAGTTTGCAAAAACCTAGCAAACTGAATACAGACACACATTAAGAAGTCCATCCACGAACTAGAAGGAACCATCCTGAGTGAGGTAACCCAGTCACAAAAAGACAAACATGGTATGTACTCACTCATATATGAATTTTAGACATAGAGCAAAGGATTACCAGCCTATAATCCTCTTCACCAAAGAAACAAAGAAACATGAAGGACTCTAAGGGATAAATGGTACCCAGGAATGGAGAGCAGGATGAGAGATACCATATCAGAGGGAGCCACGATAGGTCCGAGAAGACCTATCTGGAACCTATCTGGAACCAGGGAGATCGCCAGAGACCTACAAGGATGACACGATCTGACAATCCAGGCAATGGTGGAGAGGATAACCTAAAAGCCTTTCCCCTAAAATGAGACTGATGACTTCTCTTTATACCATCATAGAGCCCTCATCCAGTGGCTGATGGAAGCAGAGACAGACATCCACAGATATACACTGAGCTGAAATCGGGAATTTAGTTCAAGAGAGGGAGGAATGAAGAGGGAAGGGGTCTGTACCAGGTTGGAGAAACCCACAGGAACAATTGGCCTGAACAAGGGAGAGCACATCGACCCCAGATGCTGTCGGGGAGGCCAGTACAAGACTGATCCAGACCCCTGAACATGGATGTCAATAAGGAGGCCTCTGCACTCCAGGGAGCCTCTGGTGGTGGATTAGTATTTTTCCCTGGTGCAAGAAGGGACTTTGAGAGCCCATCCCACATGAAGGGTTACACTCTGGCCCTGGACACATGGGGAAGGGCCCAGGACCAGCACAGGAAGATTTGGTGGACTTTGCAGAGCCCCCGTTGAGGGCCCTACCCTGCCTGGGGAGTGGTGGGTGGATGGGGTGGGGGTAGGCTGGGGTGGGGGAGGAGGGATGGGGGTGAAGGGAGGGAGAGGGAGAAGGGACTTACATGTAAAACAAGCTTGTTCCCTAACTAGAACTAATAAATAAATTTAAAAAAAAAAGAAGTCCATCCACCAGAAGCAAGTTGGCTTTATCCTAGAAATTCGAGGGTGATTCAACATACATAAGTCAATAAATATATCATGTAAGAGGACTCAAAGTCAAAAACCACAAGATCATTTCAATAGATACAGAAAAATTCAACAGGCTTTCATGATAAAAGTCGTAGAGAAAATAGGAATGACAAGAACATATCTCAACGTAATAAATGCTATTGTCTTAGTTAGGGTTCTACTGTTGTGAAGAGACACCATGACCACAACTCTTATAACAGAAAAACATTTAATTGGGGTGCTTACAGCTTAGAAGTTCAGTCCATTATCATCATGATAGGGCATGAAGGTGTGTTGGCAGGCAATGTGCTGGAGAAGTAGCCAAGGGCCCTATTTCTTATCTCACAGGAGAAAATCTTGAAGCAATCCCATTAAACTCAGGAATGAGGCAGGGCTGTTCACTATCTACACCCCTTTTCAGTACAACGCTTAAATTCTAGTTGGAGTAATAAGGCAAGAGAAGGAAATTAAAGGGATACAAATTGGCAAAGATGACAAATTATCTCTATTAGCAGATGGTATGTATACATAAGAGATATCAAAATATTAACCAGAAAACTTCTACAAACAACTTTACTGAAACTGTCAGTGCAAAATCAACTTACAAAAACCAGTAGCCTTTCTATACACCAACAACGAACACACTGAGCAAGAGATCATGGAGACATTCTCATGTACAACAACACTTAAAAAATGAAATAGTTTGGAATAAACCTAACCTAAAAGATAGAAGGTCCTATAATTAAAACTTCAAATCTCTGAAGTGATTAAGAAATACTTTAGAAAACAGACATAAAAAATTCATGGATTAATAGAATTAAAATTGTGAAATTGATCATCCTACCAAAAGCAATTTATATATTCAATGTAATACCAATCAAAAATCCCAATATACTTTACAGAAATTTTTAAAAATTCTAAAGTTCATATGGAAACAGAAAACACCCTGAATAGCCAAAGCAATTCTGAACAAAAATAATAATACTGGAATATCCAGACTTCAGGATATATTATAGAGCTATAGTAATAAAACCAATACGATACTGGCACAAAAGTAGTATTCCATGTGCACCAATAGAATAAAACAGAACACTGAAACACAAGTATACCTAATGACAGAAATTTGAAAAAGAGGGAAAAAAACATATACAGGAAAAAGATAGCACCCTTAATACATGGGGTTGGGAAATCGATGTCCATGTATAATACATAGAATGAGGTTAGACCTTTTAATGTGCACAAAAATTAGCTCCAAGTGCATCAAATACCTCAATTCAAACCTAAAATCCCAAAACTGCTAGAAGAAAATATAGGTAGTAGTACCCCACAAGATATAGGTGTGGAATGCACTTTCAGAATAGGCCTCCATTTTTCCAGGAATTAACAACTGACGAGTGGAACCTCATAAAACTAAAAAGCTTTTGTTTAGCCAAGGAAACAATTAAACAAGTGAAGAAAAAAAATCCAGACAACAAGGGAGAATCTTTACCTATTATACATCTGACTGAGAATTGGTACTCAGAATATATGAAGAATTCAAGAAACAAAGAATCAATGGGGGAAAAAATTAACCAATTACATTAGGTCTATGATGTCAATCTGCTGGTTCAAAGACCACTCAGCCAAGACATAGGATAGATATGAATATGATCCAACTGGCCTGCCCCTGTAATCAGATTGGTAAATACCCCAAATCATGACTTAAGTGGTAGTGGGGGCAGCATGCAGAAATATAAACAAGAGTTCCCAATAGAAGAAATGAAGATGTTTAAGAAATACTCTAAAAGGTATTCATTATCCATAGCAATTACTAGACTGTAAATTAAAACAATTTTGAGATTTCATCTTACCCCAGTTAGAATGACAAAAAATAAAACAAACCAAATACCAATTGACAACAAATGGTAGGGAGGTCATGGGAAAGGAGGGGCCTACATTCACTTTTGGTAGGAATTCAAATTAGTGCAGCCAATCTAGAAATCAGTATGAAGAATCCTCAAAAAAAAAAAAAAAAAGAAACCAATAACTAAAAACTAAAAATGCATCCTCCCTATGAACCAGTACACCACTCCATGGTATAAGCCCAAAGAACATGACAGTCTACTGGACAGGAACTTGTTCCATCTTTTCATGGCTGCTCTGTTCATATTGGGAAGAAAATGAAACAGCTTAATGTCCTTCAACAGTTGAATGGATAATGGAGATGAATACTATATTCATCTGTAAAGAAAAGTAAAATCATGAAATCTGGAGGTAACTGGATGGACTTAAAACACATTATATTGGGGGGGGGGGAATGCCACATGTTTTCTCTCAACTTCAGTTAATGAAAAAAATGAGAGAGAAGGAAAATGTGGTACATTTACACAATAGAGTACTACTCAGCTATAAAAATGATGACCTCATGAAATTTTCAGGCAAATGGATGGAACTAGAAAAAACCATCCTGAGTGAGATAACCTAGACTCAGAAAGACAGATATTATTTGCTTATATTGTGGATGTTAGTTTTTAAGTTTAAATATGTAGATTTCATTTAGAATACCCAGAGGTTAGGTAGCTAATAAGGGACCAGAGGGTAGAAGGGGCTCTTCCAAGAAAATAGAAAAAAATATAGTGGTATCTCTCAACAGATGAAGAAGAGGGAATTAAAGGGGATATGGGAAGGGAAAACAGTAAAGGAGGGAATGGATACTTAACACTAAAGATCTCTCTTAAAAGCCAAATAGAAACCTGACACTGAAGAAGCTTCCAAAAACACATGCATAGATGAAAGGAATTTAAATGATAGCATTAAATAATGGGGTGTGGATTATTTCCCAACTAGAAATCACATGCTACAAAATAAAAGCTCCAGTACCAGGTGTTTCACCTTTTTGAGTTGTTAGCCAAGGGGTCCCCTAGCAGGAGCAGCAGCACCACCACACCACACCACCACCACCACTACATTACAGGCTATTATCAGTATTATTAGGTTCTCCACAATTTGATGGTAAGACCCTATTACTGAAGACATCACATACTCACATCATAGAACATAGAGACTGGGACTCAACTGGAATCATCACCCCTACTGGGGAAATACTATACAAGTTACCAAAGGAAGAAAATAATCACCAATCACACCCAGCCATGATCCTGCAAACTATAAAAACAACCTACCTCCAAAGTATGCATTTGCACAATACTACTAGGAATGCTAGGGTAACCAACTACTTTTTGATCGGATTTAGAGGCTGCTCCAGATAATGGAAATCTTACCACACTGTCAACTACGCTAAGAACCCTCAGGCCCAGACCAGGCTGGTGAAACCCACAGAAACAGCTGACCTGAACATCTGGGAACTCTTGCTCCCCAGTCTGACAGCTGGAATATCTGCATGGGACTGATCCAGACCCCAGAAACATGGGTTTCTGTGAGGAAACCTCAGAAATCTATGGGACCTCCTGTAGAAGCCCAGTATTTATCCCTAGCATAGGTGTGGACTTTGGGAGCCCATTCCATATACAGGAATACTCCCTGAGCCAAGAAACATGGGGGTGGGCCTAGGTCCTGTCCCAAAGGATATGAAAGACTCTGATGACACCCTATGGAAGGCCTCACCATCCAGGGGGAGCAGAAAAGATATGTGACAGATAAGGTTTTAGTTGGGGGCGGGGGGTAAGGGAGGACGGGTGGAGAAGGGAACTGGGATTGCCATGTAAAACAATCCTGTTTCTAATTCAAATAAAAAAAAGTTGGGGGGGAAGAACCCTCAGGCCAGAAAGCTCATGGGCCCTAGGAGAAAACTTGCTACAATTATTATGCTAAAGGAACGTAACAATAAATTGACTCCTAATGACATATTTCTATACCCATGGATCAATACATCACTTAGCCCTCAGTATAGAAGCTTTTTCCTGCAGTAGATGGCAATTAACCATGAAACCTACAACTGTTGACTATACAGAAAAGAGACACTGGAATGCTCAGCCTTCATCCCTCCCCACCACACCCCCATCTCAAGGATCTATGTGGAAGAGAGGGTAGAAAGTTATCAAAGCCAAAGTGAATGACTTCAAGGAAACAGCACTTTTTGAGGAGGCATGAGGAGGGGGAGTAGTCAACAAGCTACTCACGACTGATAGCTGCTGAAAAACAGAAAATCAGTTTTCTTCATTAGAGCGACACTGGGTATAGCCACCACAACCCAGGGCAGCCTCTAAGCTCAGTAGAAGTCATATAAAATAAAATGCACTCTATGTTTGTTAAGTGAGAAGGAAAACCATGAAGTTTGGTGGAGAAGAAGGTAGGGCAGGATCTTAGAACAGTTGAGGGAGAGGAAAGAATATGATCAAAATATATATTATATGAAACTCCCAAAGAATGAGTAAAAAATAGCATTAAAAGTTCAGTTTTATTAATTAATATTTAATGTAATCATTTATAAAAAGTTCACTGTCACTTTATCAATAGTTTGTTCTATGTCATATTCTTTTTTGTTCTTCAGTTACTTTATTACTGTTTTTATTTTTGTAACATTTTAAAATTTCATTGTTCTAAATTTTTACTGTATTGTTTCCTTTTTCTTTCTAAAAATTATTATTATTATTATTATTATTATTATTATTATTATTATTATTATTATGTGAGTAATATGTGGACCATAAGCACATGCATGCCATAGTACACAGGTAAATGTCAGAGAACAACTTTTTAAAGTCAGTTCTCGCCAACTACATCTGAGAGGCTTTTGAAAGGCAGCAAAGAAACAGTGCAGTGGAAACTTCCTGTAACTTACGAAGGCAATCCAAACAAAGTTTCATAATAATATGGGAGATGGAGTCCCAAATGGCCATCTATGTCACCAAACAAAGCTCCTGATATCAGGACTGGGTTACATCCAACTGTGCTGTTTACAACTGTATGGTTGGCCAAGTGATTCCCATGGAAATCCCCAAACAACCCAGGCTGTTGTCAAGGCAATAGGTTGCTCTCCACAAACTGACAGCAAGACCAATTGCTGAAGACAACATCCACACAACTCATTGAACATGGAGAGATTGAGATAGCACCTACATAGAAGCTTTACCCCTACATTCTAGTGTCTTTGTTATGGGAAGGTACTCTACAGGCTACCAAAAGAGAAATGCATATATCAACCCAGTCACAAAAACTTTGATCTACAATGCTGTCCTGATTCAAACTATGCTAGGGCAATGATGGCACAAAGTTTGTGGGAGTAGCTGATGCCTGATTTGATTTAAGGTCCACTCCACAAGATAAAACTCAAACTCAATACTGCTTGGTAACCAAGAACCAGAGAGACAGGAGGGGAGGGAGGGAGGGGAGGAGGGAGGGGGGAGGGGAGGAGTGGGAGAGGGAGAGGGAGAGGGAGGGAGGGAGGGAGGGAGGGAGGGAGGGAGACAGGCTGGCAGGCAGGCAGGCAGGCAGGCAGGCAGGCAGAGGTGATAAAATGACTCCTAATGATATTCTGCTATACCCATAGATCAAAACCTTGCTCAGTCATCAATGAACTCACAAAGACTGCAGCAGCAAGCACAGGGTATGTGCAGATCTGAGTATATATTGTAGCTTTCAGTTTTAGTATTTTAATGGGACTCCTGTGTGTGAATGAGTGGGTTTCTGATTCTTATGCCTACTCCTAGGGCTCTTTGCTTTCTGTTTGTTTTCCTTGTATCCAGCCTCAATGAGATGGTTTTTGTTTTATCTTATTATATTTTATTTTGTTATACATTGGTGTTATGTTTTAGAGACCTGTTCTTTTCTAATGAAAGACAGAAAGGGAATGGTATAGTTGAATGTTTTTCTCTGTCCCACTGGTCACCCTGGGCCCATTTCTCTCTCGTTCTTGGGTCCCCACAGCTGTTTATAATCACTCAGAGGCTAATATTAAATATAATTGTTTGGTCAATGGCTTATTACTGGCTAGTTCTTTCTTATAAGTTAACCCATTTTTAATAATCTATGTATCACCTTGTGGCCATGACTTACAGATAATGTTCTGGCATCTTGCCCCTATGGCAGCTACATGGCACCTCCCTGACTCTGCCTTCTTTCTTTCTCAGTCCCTGTATGGATTTCCCACCTAGCTATATTTTGCTCTGTCTTAAGCCAAAACAGCTTTATTCATCAACCAATAAAAGCAACACATTTTGGCAGCACACAGAAAGACATCCCACATCAGAGTGGATTTGGATAGGAGGGTAGGTGGAGATGAACTGGAAGTAATAGAGGGAAGGGAAGCTATAATCAGGACATACTGTGTGAGAAAAATAAAAAAACCTATATTCAATAAAAGGGAAAAAATAAAATAAAGCCAGTTCCTCCTCTGTGGCTTCCAAGCATCGAACTAGGTTGTCAAGCTTACACATCAAGCACTTTTACTTGTTGAGCCATCTCATGGACCTTAGTCATTTTCTTAATTCTTATCTTTGGGATTCAAAGCAACATTCTACACTTCTTAGAACTTATTTTGGCTAATACCAAGTTTCAATGGTATGCAAGACTTCTGTTCTTATGCATCTCTATTCCTCTTTTCTTCATGTTGCTATTGTCACAGATTACTCTTTATACATTATATACCTATTAGCATAAATTTATAATTAGTGTAGAGTACATTTGCATAATCATATGCCAGCCTGGTCTACAAAGCAAGTTCCAGAATAGCCAGGGCTACACAGAGAAACCCTGTCTCCAAAAACCAAAACAAACAAACACTCCAAAACAGTAAAATTACTATTGTCTTTTTTCTTTTGGTTTCAAGATGTTGCTATCTTTTAATTTTAGCCTAAGAGAGACTCTTTAAACAATAATTGTTGTTAGGGCACATGCAATAATGCTCATTTTCATCATTTAAATTATTAACTGACAATTTCCATAAACGACAGCTTTGTTTTGATAGACAATTTTCGTTGCTCTATGAGACAGCAGAATCTGACACTGCAAGCATAATGTCAGTATTAATAACAGTACACAGAGAAACCTCCACATGAAGATTTAGTCTGAAAGTCAGTCCTCCTGAACTGTTCTCTCGCTCCGGAGAAAAATTCACTGCAGCATTTGTCTGACTGAGGGATCCATTTCAAGAAGAGGCCTATTACCTGAGAGAGGAATATTCTTGGGTTCAGAAAACATGATCAATCACAATCCAGGGTCTATGGGGATAACCTGTCAGTGTCTAGAGGGGGAAATGGACACAAAAGATCATCATGGAAAGAGGAAAGCTTCCTATGTTTTATTTTGTGGAAACCTTGAGCTACTGACAGTAGAGTGTTTGGTAAGTGACCCTGATGTCTTTGAACCAGACTCCTGACCTATAATTATTGCTGGTATAGCATTGGAGAACATGCAGCCTGAAGGCAATGAACTGCTTAGTTTCTACAGTTCTCTTTCAGTGGCTGAGTTTTCTTTCTAGGGATGAGTCAGAGACCTATGAACTGCTAAGTTCCCATGACTTTACATGACTTCATAAAGCTACTGAGAATTCAATAATCTACAGAATGCAATTCACACCACCTCATAGTATGCAGACTAGGAAGGACACATGTGAAGGCCCACAGGATCCAAAACTCATTGGAATTAGCAAATAAGCAAACCTGTGACATTTCTACAGAAAGTGTAGCCCTGTTACTGACAACACACCATTGACTGCCTTACTCTCAGCTCTCAGACATCAACAACTGTCTGGTGGGAACAGAGAGAAATGGCAATCAACCCCAGATACCATACAACTTGGGAGATTCCAGTGCCGCAAGCCTGGAAAGAAACTGTCCCAATGAAAGTTCTACAGCAAAGAGTACTTATGACTTATTTTCCTTTATTTTTAATCTAGCTTATTTACTTTTAAAATCATTTAAATTAATATTTGAATTCTTCCTTTTGTCTTTCATTCTCCAGTCAGCCATTTTTTCCATCTTTGTTGCCTTGCTTTCTTTTTCCTGCCCCCATTTTGCTTCACCATTTTATTTTTATTACTTACAACTTATTGGTGAATAATTTTTAGACTGTTCCTATATTATTTTTGCTGCTTTCCTTTAACTATTGATGATACAGTGCTTTTTTTCTAATTATTTTTTTGTATTAGTTAATTTTCTTGATACTGTGACCTGGCAATATACCCAACAAAGACAATTTAAGGAAGGAAGGGTTTATTTTGGTTTACAGTTTAAAGGTCTAGCCCATCATGGCAGGAAGGCATGGATGCAGGAATGGAGGCAGCTGGTCACACTGCACCAACAGTATATGTAGTCTCACTCATCATGGAATGGTAGCCAAGAAACCCTGGTTAAGTCTCCCCTTCTCTGTTAAACCTTTCTGGAAAGATCCCTGGAGCTACATTCTGATGTATGTATTCATATCTAAATCCAGTCAGGCTAACAATGAAGACTAAAAATCATAATATGTTATGTGTGTTTTTTCCTCATGCTGTTGTTATGATGTGTTATTTTGGCTTCTCTGAATGATACTGAACACGAAGCCCTATGGAAAAGCTATTCAATGTGACCACTGTATCAAAGTGGAAGAAATATTTACAACAAGAGATGGGCAACACAACACCAGAAGTACTCAAAAAGTAAAGTAATGTGACATGACTTCTCCAAAAGGTCCTAAGCCTAAAAGTCCAAGAGGTGGATGGAGAAAAAATAAATCCTGAGGCTAATTTTAAAAATGAGCACTGAATTCAATGAAGATACAAATAGCTGAATTAAAAGAAACAAAATAGGGTGTGATGGTTTGAAAAGGGATGGTGCTATAGACTCATGTGTTTGAATGTTTGGCCCATAGACAGTGACACAGTAAGGAGGTGCAGCCTTGTTGGAGTAGGTGTGGTCTTGTTGGAGGAAGTGTGTCACTGTGGAGGTAGACTTGGAGGTCTTATATATGCTCAAACTACACCTAGTATGCAGGTCTCTTCTGCTGCCTACAGTAGCACTAATAATATAAACCCAGAGGTAGATATTGGGGTTAAAGATGAAGATCAGAAAAGCAAAGCAGCCAGCCACTTGAGAGTTCTCACCTCTACCAATGCTCAGACCAAAGGGGTGATCCACCCAACCTCAGATTGCATCTCCAGACTGTACTGCTCTCCACCAAATCTCAGACTACTACTGAGACTGCACTGAGCTCCTTATATTCTCTCCAGTGCTGGAATTAAAGGCATGAGCTCTGTTTCTCTTTAGACTGATTCACTGTCATGTGGCCTTGAACACACAGAGACCCATCTGCCTCTGTCTCCCAAGTCCTGGGATTAAAGTGCCACCATTGCCCAGCTTCTATGGCTGTGGCTAGATATGAATTCTGATCTCCAGGCAAGCTTTATTAGGTCATAAACAATATATCACCACAGCCTACAGTTCAAGATGTAAAACTCTCAGCTCCTTCTCAGGCACCATGATTGCCTATCTACATGCCACCATCTCCTGCCATAATGATAATGTACTAAACATCTGAAAGTATAAACCCGACTCAATAAAATGTTTTCCTTTATAAGAGTTACCTTGGTCACAGTGTCTCTTCACAGCACTATAAACCCTAAATAAGACATGTGACATAAAAGATTTCAATCAATTGCAAAAGTAGAAATAACAAATGAAAAGCTCAGTAAGTCAAAATCAAACACAACAAAACCTTATTTGAAAGCCCCACCAAAAGACTAAATCAAGCAGAAGACAAGCTGATGAATTATCACACTCAGGGGGGTCGGAAGAGAGAGGGAGGGAGGGAGAGAGGGAGGGAGGGAGGGAGGGAGGGAGGAAGGAAGGAAGGAGAAAGGGAGGGAAGGAGGAAGGAAGGAAGGAAGGAAGGAAGGAAGGAAGGAAGGAAGGAAGGAAGGAAGGAAGGAAGGAAGGATAGATCTAAAACCTTTGGGACACTTTAGACAAAGGAACAGGTAAGTAGGGTAAAAGTACAGAAAGCAGATGCAGAGAAATAAAAAGTTTCTAAATGCTGGGAAAGACAAGGACTTAAAGTTATGGAAAGAATACAGAAGCTTAAGCAGCAGTTATAACTAGAAAATAAACTCTCAAAGTTATATTGTTGGTTTCAAAAACACAAAATAGAGACTACTGAAAATTGCAAGAAAGAATCCTGAAAACACTTGGAAGGTAAAACCACAAAAATGCTGGCTGAATCTCAGCAGAAAGTGTTTGAAGGCTAGGAGGACATGTAATAATGTATTCCAAGGCCTAAACAATAATTTTCAACATAGTATATTCAGAAGTTACCCAGAATTGAAAACAAAATAAAGGTCTTCCATAAAAAAAATCACAAACTGAAGGAATTCATGACCACATTATCAAAACTATTTAAAGAAGCCCTACACATTAAGAAACAATACAGCTGGGCGTTGGTGGTACATGACTTTAATCCCAGCACTTGGGAGGCAAAGGCAGGCGGATCTCTGTGAGTTCAAGGCCAGCCTGGTCTACAGAGCGAGTGCCAGGAGAGGCTCCAAAGCTACATAGAGAAACCCTGTCTCGGAAAAAAAAAAAAAAGGAAGGAAGGAAGGAAGGAAGAAAGAAAGAATATAAACACTATAAACACAATTATATGAGTGTATGTAGAACACAGTATCTCATAAAGAGTAGATAAGCAAACAATTAGAAAAAGCCAACAGAGGCTGCCTTTACCACCTGACTCCATACCCAGACTCTGTATGTTCCCCTTCAGGTTCTGGCCTGGTGAATACCACCTAAAACCTCATAACTATTTTTCCAAAAAGCCCCAGATTTAGCCTGGGGCTAAACATCTAGACTTCTTCCAGGAATTGCCTACTCTTTGCACACTACCACCCCACTCTACATCCAGCCTTGCCAGATCCTCACCATGGTGTAGTCTGGTAAATATGCTCCAATACAACATACTTGTTTTTTTGAAACCCCCCCCCCATCTATTCTGGGTCCTACAGCCAATATGCCATCCTATCAGACTATCAGCACCTTGCAGCAGCCAATCTCTGGCTCCCAATGGGTTAGACATCCTGTCCCCCTGCTTAGTCCTCCCCCTGAATCACAGTCAATGTCTAGGCTTCCTTCAGGACCTGTCCCATCTTCATACACCCACATGACCCTTTGAACTGCCTCTACCACCCCATTCCATACCCAGACATTCCACAACCCCCTCCACAGAATCTAGCCTGCTCAGTACCTCTGACCTTTTCATGAACACCTTTTCTACAATCTATGAGATTATGTCTGAGTCTCATAAGCAGTGCACCAGGCTGGCTTATTCTTCCTGCCCTCACCATAGAGCAAAAAGCACAACCTGTATACCAGCCCTGTCTCTGTCTCCCTGATTCCATTAAACTCAAGCCATTTCCAATCTTTTCACCAAACCTTCCTGCACATCTCCCCTTCTCCTTGACCCTGCTTCATCCATAATATACTCAGAACTAACAAAGTCCTTGTGCCTTGGATCTCGCTGCAGGAAAACCAACAATATTAATGAACAAGCCACTATCTTCTCTCTAAACCTGCCAGTCCTACAGAATGCTTGCCCAATGTGAGTTATGCAGATCAACTCCAGTGTATCGAAATCAAAATAATCATCATAAATCACCTCAAAGAATTCCAATTTAAAGAAGACACAAAGAAACAGTTCAAGAAACTCAAGGAAAAGGAGAATAATGAGAATAAATTTCTGAATGATGAAAAAGAAAATACAAACATAAGGCTGACAGAAATGACAGAAATCCATGACTTGAAAATGAAACTGAATAGACAAAGAAACACTAAAGAGGACTCAAGCTGAAATGAAGTTGGAATTGAAAAGCCCAACAGCTCAACTACAAAACTCAAAAGAAAGCTTTACAAGAAGAAAGGAATCAAGCAGAAGACATAATATGAGGCCTCAAAGTTAAAAACAGATAATTTAGATAAAAAAACAAGGAACATTAAAAAAATTAAAGGATGGGAAAGGAACACAAAGGACATGTGGTACACCATAAGAAATCCAAATCTTTTAAATATAGGAATGGACGAGAAAGAAGAATCCCAAGTCAATGGCATAGAGCAGAACTTCAACAAGGTCACAGAAGAAAACTATACCAAACAAAAGAAAGACTCACCCATACAGATAAGAATCACAGAAAAACACCAAATAGACAAGACCAGAAAAGAAAATCCCTACAGCATATCATATTCAAAACACTAACTATATAACAAAATGCAAAAGAGAAAAAAATCAACCAACCAACCAACAAACAAACAAACAAAAAAACCACAAGTGACATATAAAAGGAAACCCATCAGAATAACTGTTGACTTCTCAAAGGAAACTTTGGAAGCCAGAACAGCCTGGAGCAACACATTCCAAGTTCTAAAAGACTATGATTGCCATCCTAAGCTAACACCAAAATACTAACTATACTAATACCAACTACCTACTTATACTACCCAGAAAACCTATCTACTATAATTGAAGGAGGAACAAAATTTTTCCATGACATAAAAACCTAAAAAAATTATAACCAAAAAACTAAACCTAAGGAAAAGTACACGGGAAGCTTTATTTTGTGCTGATAAGATAGATGAACACAACAGAGAGATTGTAGAAAGACATAACCATTTAAATCCCAAATACCGGTGAGAACACACAAATTCAATAACATGATGACTACAATACACAGACTTCGATAATAACTTTAAATATCAAGGCCTCAATTCTGCAAACAAAATACCAAGGGAGGAAGGTAAGTCCCTGTTATTGAAGACATCATGCCCCCTGAGATGGAACTGACCTGAAAGCCTCCTCCCTGCAGACTAGCTTTCATGGTACCAGAAAGGCAGCATGCAAGCTTCCAAAGGAGGGATGCAACCTACAGTCCTATCTATCAATGAAGCTAATGAACCAGGATGGCATTATAACCCGATGGGTGCAATAGCATGAGCTATGTGCATTGCAGTAGTTTAGGTAAATAGTTAATAGTATAATTCCTTGTGGATTTTTCAGCCATCCAACTTGTTATTTGGCTTCCCTCCCTCTTTCTCATGTATTTATTCCCTCTCCCCTTTCCTAAGGAGGCTTCCTTTTCCTGTTCCCCTATCAGATCGCTTGTCTCCTTCTATGCCCATTCTTCAGTATTTACCTTGGCACTATCTAATTGCTCCCTAATTGTATTAAAGACCTGCTTAACTAGGAGACTATGCCTGGTAGTAGAAACCTAGCTAACTACACAGTGCTAGTGGAGTCATGCTTATTGAAGGAGTACTCACAATAATCAATTCATCAAACTAGCATAGTACCTAACAATAATCTATAAACATTTGTTCTTATACTCACAGGTAAGTGTAGTCTTCACCCCTCATCAAGGAAATTTCTCTTTGCAACAGAGGGAGACCATTATAGTTTCAGAGGCTGGAAAGATGGTTCAAGGGGTTAAGACTTCCAACTGCTTTTACAGAGGACCCAAGTTGGATTCCCAGCACCCACGCAGGATAGCTCATAATTGCCTATGACTCCAGCTCTCAGGAATCAGATTCCCTCTTCTGGCTTCTGAGGGAAACTGCACTCATGCACATACAATCAGTCCCCAAATCTTCACAGGTGACATATGCATATGTGTAATTTTTAAAATGGTTTTAAAAATTATAAGTCTCTATATAACAATATACAATATAGTTCAAGAAGCTCCTCGGGACATTGCTTTTTAAGATCCTTTGGCCCATGTAGAGACAGAAAAATCAGTTGGTTTACCTGGCCACAGAATTAAACTACTCAACAGAAAACATGTTCACTCTCACAGTGGATATAAGGGTTAAACTAAGTCCCTACAAAGTTTCTGTGTTGACATCCCAGACCCAGGCACTAAAAGGTAGTTAAGTCAAAGTGAAGTTGCAGGTTGGTCTCAACTGAATCTGACAGGTCCTAAGACAATGAGAAGTCTGTACATGGATAGACACCAGGGGTAAACACAAACAGGAAAGATCCTGAAAGATGACAGCATGTGGGTGATGTTACAATGGCCAAGTAGAGAAGATTCAGAGGAAATATATCTTGCTGGCACCTTGACCTTGGCCATCATCTTCCATAATTAGGAGAAATAAATTTCTATTGTCTAATAAGATGAGTTAGCATTTTGTTAAGGCAGCCCAAATAGACTAAGCAGCTGTACGAATTTATCAGCTGCCATTGAGAGGATGACCAAGGTAATAGTATTGCAAGCACAGCCCAGGAAACCTGGACTGTCTCACCTGTCTGTGAGTTTTATGGCTTCTCCTTCCCTGGGGGACCTTGAATACTGACCTATTCTTTGTGATAGGGACATTGTTCTATAAATGGAGATATCCTATATCACTATCATTGAATTAAATTACTGTACATTTCAGAAATGTGCAGCAAATAATTTAATCTGCTCTATGTTGATGGTTATTTAGGCTATGTGGATTTTAAGGGTGCAGTGGCTTGAAGGAGAATGGACTCCAAGAACTCATACATTTGAATTTTTGGTTCCTAGTTGGTGGAACTGATTGGGAAGACAGAAGATATGGCCTTAGGAGAAGGTGTGTCAGTGGGGGTGGGCTTTGAAGTTTCAAAAGACCCTTCCATTCTGAGTCTGTCTTGTGAGATCTCAAAGTTACTTTGTCAGTGTCATGCCAGCCTGCCTGCTGTCATGCTTCCTGCCACGATGGTAATGAACTCTAATTCTTTGAAGCTAGAAGCCTCAAATAAATTTTTTATGTTATCTATTCCAATAGAAAAATTAAGGCAAACGGTTAAGCAAGCCTTTTAAACAAAAGTAGTTAATATATTGAAGGTCCTAGCAACTTGCTCTCCCTCCCTCCCACCCACCTTCTCTCTCTCTTTCCCAGTACTAAGGAATGAATTAAGCCTTATGCATGCCACACAGATGCTTCAGCACTGAGCTCAACCCTTAACCCTGCTTTCTTTTGAGGTGGCCATTTTAAGGAAGACACACCAAGAAACTCTGAGGAAATTCATGACATTACCTTTATTTCATATAGTTTCACATCTGTAGATTTGCTAAAATGCCTAATGACAGCATTCAAATATGCTGCCACTTGCCCTGCCTGGTTAGCACAAGCATTCCGGATTCTTTTCCTTGAGAGAAAATCCCTTTCTTATAGCATGGCACAACATATAAAAACAGCTAGACTTCACATATCATTTCTGGGTCAAATACAAGACTCTCTCCAACCCTCCTTTTAAGTCCACACTCCAATTAGGTAGCAAAAAATATTCAATGAATTAAAAAAAAAAGGTATAAGAAGGTAACAAGAGGGCTAGAGCGATAGCTCAGAGATGAAGAGCACTGGCTGCTCTTCCAGAGGTTCTGAGTTCAATTCCCAGTACCCATTTGAGCTGGTGTCCTCTTCTGGCATGCAGACATACATGTAGACAGAATACTGTATACATAAATAAATAAATCTAAAAAAAAAAGAAGAAGAAGGTAACAAGATAAGGTACCCTATCCACAAGTAGCCTGAGGCCCTTTCACAAGTGATCCTAAAAACCATGAATACCAGAAACGATCACTGGCCATGATGCTCTAAAAGACTTCCTGGGAAAGGTAAGCTTAATGTTTAACATCTGTAGTCAATCTCAAATCCAATAGTCTAAGAATTTCATAGATGAAACTTTTTAACACTAAAGTTAATAATATCCATCAAAAGCAATAAAGTTGTTTGTTTTTTCATAGTAAAAGCTAATCTCCCAAGGAAAAGAAAGCAAACATTAGAATTGCTAGTAAATTTTGGTCCAGTAATGATTATTTATGCTCCTAGAGTTCAAACTATGTTGTTTTAATCCTTTCTTTTTATATTTCCCTCCTAAATGACTACCAACAAAAACAATACTTATTACCCTACTGTCACATAAGATCTCTTACTACACCTAATTTCCCAAGAAGAATAAAAGCAAAAACAGCCAGATTACAAATCATACAACATAGCCTTTGGACAAAAATCCTCAAGTGGTTGTTTTCCCTACTCCCTAAATCCAAATTATAAAACCTCTGGTTCTAAAAGGACAAAATTCAGAACTTCTGTCACATAAGATCCGTGTCGCACCCTGGCTTTCCTCCCTTACCATTTCTCTAATAAAGTCACAGTTTTTCCTAGTAATTACGTCTTCCACTATGAGACAGATAGCACAGCTGACTGTTGTTCTCAGTTCGTTGTACTCACCAAGGAGGAAAGATATAAATGATGTCCTGGGGCTGCCCCCGTAGGTGGTCTGCAGTCTCTCTGGTAAAGAGAACCTTCAGGCAGGCTCCCAGTCTAGGAGCTACTCCCCTGGGAGGACTGGTGGTTGGTGGTCCTGATAATTGCTCACATAGTGCAACCTGCATGGCACATTCCTCATGGAGCTCTAGAATTTTCACAGTTAATACTCCAGATTTTCTGCCTAGAAGTTGAAGACAGAACATGGGGGGGGGGAGAAAAAACACATTTAGAAGCATTCTACACATTTTGGGAAGTATCTATACCTGTCTCACCTGTTCTGGTCAGAAACTGTGTACCAGCTGACAGAAAGGGAAGTTAATACAGGGAAGTTCATGGACTGCTGGGTGTCTAAGGTATGGATTTAAAAGGAAAGAATTTGATCTGGATTCCAGTAGTGCTTCTCTTACAGAATTGGCCAAATAACATAGATTTTTAACTCCTCCATTTTCTCATCTATGAAACAGATCATGTCACTTGCTCCAGTAAATATATGAGCAAACCAGAGGATAAACTAAGGCAAATCAAAGCAATAATAGTTACGGACACACATTGTACCAATGTAAAAGTGCAAAGAACTGGGAGTGTTAGCTCAGTTATACAACATTTGTCTAGCATATGTATGGTTCACCTCATACAATCTAATGGTTGGACTGGGGTGGGGCACACAAAATATTCCCAATAAAAGTCAAGATCTTTGCAGAGTCTTCATGTTGGGTGTGGTAGATGTCATCTGTGGTCCTAGCTAGGTAGGAGACTAAGTCAAGAGAATCCTGAGTTAAAAGCTAATTTGTTTAACACAGACAACAAAATGGAAAGGGAAAGGAGGGAAGATAGTTGGAAGTGAAAACAGAGTAGAAGGCACAAAAAAGTGGTGGGTGGGTGATGTCTCTGAGGAGACACAAAGACTGCTGTGACTCAGGAAAGCTGGGGGATTACAAATCTTTACTATAAAATACATAGAAGGGCACAAAGGCAAAGATTAACAAACGTTAGTTACAGGCAATGAACATATTGTATCCTTTTCTATTACTGTTTAATTTTTAAGTTACAAAATTAGTTAAGTGAGAATAACAAAAACAGACTTCCAAACAACACTCAGTATCACCAGTCTCTCAACAGCAAAAAGACCAAAAGCCAAGTTTAAGTTATATATAGTTTCATTTCAGTTTCCACTTCTTCCTCAATCACTTTTGCTTCATGAATTGTTTTCTTTGTCTCAAGCTTCCTATCCATTCTCCTAAGTGCTGGATACAGGTTGGCACACTGAGCTGGACCACCTACTTAGCAGGGCACTGCTCAGGATGACTGCTTCTCACAGTCTGTACCTGTCTCACTTGAGGATAGGAAGGAACCAACATGAGCATGTGCACTGTCAAGCTGCTACTGGTCATGATGTGAGAAAAAAATGGAAGTGCAAGACAAAACTCTAAGACAAGCATCGACTAAAAAGCAAGCACACTGACTCTGGCACAGCACATGCATCTTTAATGAAAAGCAGTTGCTTTTCAATGGTGAACAGAAAACAGAAGTCAGGCCAGTGAAAGGCATTTTAGGCTAGATATTTCTCTAGGGTAAGGCAGAAAATTAGGGTTTTTACAAGCAAAGGGAAAAGTGGTATATGTAGAGACTACAGTAGCCAAAAAAGTATTTTTTGGACACACTTTCAAAGTTTTTTAAAATGCATGCTTGTATTGGGGGTGGGTATACTAAACACAGAAGAACTACCCTCTGTATCTTGCTGACAGAAGTCACTGTCTGGGGCTTCATGGCCAGCTACTTTATTGAGTACTGGTCACCCAGCTCAAGTGCAGGTAGTCAGCTGCCACAGGTCATGTAGCTACAATATTTGCTGTGCATCATACAAGGCATGCAGAACTACCTTACCAGGATGAAAAAAGTAGCAAATATTCCGTGGTTAGAGTACACAGGAGTACCGAGAGTTCATGAAAGGAAAACAATTATAGAAGCACAAAGTAGTATTAGAGCACAAATACCTATGGTTTTATCATTAAAATACATATAAAAACACGGGAAGAACCACACTGTTCATTTATGGAAGACTGCTATAGTAAGTCCTAACAATATTCCAGATAAGATAGTCTTCTCAATATCCACCACACCTAATACCTTGGGGGATAAACAAGTTATTTTACGTTAACCATTATCATGTCCTGAGCAACCCAGCTTCCTTGGTGACTAAACAGGTATACAACACCATAATAGGTATCAGCACTGCTGACTACAGCTGTAGGGAAGGGACAGCACAGATCTGTCCTCAGGGCAGAGTACCACTGGAGTTCTGGGGAACACAAATAAAGAATGCCTTTGTGTATTTCCCTGAAGAAGGGGAAAGAGACAAGAACTCCTAAGCAAATTGGAACATGGGGGGAGGGGACAGGGAGGTAGGAAAAAGAGAAGGGGAGAAGAGGAGGGGGGAGGAGAACAAGAGGGATCAGGAAGACTGAATCAGGGAAAGAATAAAGGAGAGAGAAAAAAAAAGAGATACCATAATAGAGGGAGCCATTATAGGTTTAAAGAGAAATCTGGTACTAGGGAAATGTTCAGAGATCCACAAAGATGACCCCCAACTAAGAATTTAGGCAATAGTGGAGATGCCGCCTTTGATGCCCTTCCTCTATAATGAGATTGATGACTACTTAATTGCCATCCTAGAGCTGATGGAAACCAAAGCAGACATCAAGGGCTAAGTACTGAGCCATACTCCTTGAATCCAGTTGTAGAGAGGGAGGAGGGATGAGCAAAGCAGTCAAGACCATGCTGGAGAAACCCACAGCAGCAGCTGACCTGACCTAGTGAGAATACATGGACCACAGTTGTAAAGCTGGGGAACCAGCCCTGAACTGAAACAAGCCCTCTGAATGTGGGTGCCAGTTAGGAGGCTTGGGCAGGCTATGGGACCTCTGACAGTGGAACTAGTATTTATGCCTAGTGCACAAATGAATTTTGGGAGCCCATTCCCATGGAGGGATACTCTCTCAGCCCAGATGTGACAGACTTTGATGATCCCCCATGGACGGATTCAGTGTCCTTGGAGATCAGGTGGGGGGTGGGTTAGGAGGTTTGGTGGGGGGATGGGAGGATGGAAGGGAGTGAGAACAGGGGATTGATATTTAAAATAAGATTGTTTCTAAATAAAAAAAATATTTTAAAAAAGAATGCCTTTGTGGAATAAAACAAAGCACTCTCAATTCCACTTACCTGGGAGAGAAAAGAAGGATGGGATAAGGTCTGTCAAAGTATGTGCTGGAAGCAATCTCCAAATTGAGCCCAAGAGATGTGAGTACCAGAGACACTCATTTTACAAAGAATACTGTTTAGTAATTTGGTAAATGGTTCACACAAAGGTCATTTCTATGCTGTTAGGGAAATATTTTCCATAAATGTTGGAGCACTTAACCAAAATATCACATCATCCAGGAAATAGTTTGAGTAACTGCCAGAAACAATTACTTGGGGACCTTCTCAAAAGCAATAGTAGAAAGATTTTTAAGAGCCATAGGCTAAAGAGGACCTGAGCAAAACTGTCTTCTCAATGTGACAGGAGGGCTGTACTCATGAATTCAGCAGCTCTGCTTGTGTGTACAAGATCTGCACAAAGTTATGCTAGTCATCACTCTAGCGTGGTGTGGGAATGAGTTCATAAGTGACAACTATGGATAGCTGGTGGCTTCTGTGGGAGGTGTAGGGGACAGTGTAAGCCATGCCTGCAAGAAGCTGGCTACAGGTGTGCCTAACCATGCCCATTAGGGTGTGGTCAAGGTGAGGTCAGGATGATGTGTGATAGGGTTTAAAGGGACAGACCAGGCACATGGAGGCCCCTTCTCTCTGGCCTCCCTGCCTTGCTGCCCCTGGCACGCTCTGGCTTGTGTTTGGCTGATGTTTTTCTAATAAAGGATATCTTAATCTCTCAGGTTACAAACCTCCTTCATTCATTAGGGAGGAGTTAGTTTTCTTTAAGGATATGGCTCCTAGTAGGTTGACTATGCTCCAGTGAATGCCACCACATCTGGGAGTATATTTATGGGCAGCACAAATTGGGAGTCACAGACTCTTATGAAACAACAAAAAGAACACACAAAAAAAGAACATAAAACTGGGGAGTGGGGATAAGGAGGTAGGGGTCAACTTGGGAGGAGTTAGGAGAAGAAGCTGAGGATGAGCATGATCCAAATACACTGTATGAAATTTTAAAGTATAAAAACATTTTTAATCCTGAAATTAAAAAATACCTAAATACCTTATTTGCATTTTTCTAATGATAATAGCCTCGGTTCTCTCTCTCTCTCTCTCTCTCTCTCTCTCTCTCTCTCTCTCTCTCTCTCTCTCTCACACACACACACACACACACACACACACACACACACACTATTAGCTACCTCTGAGAGCACTGAGAATCAGCGCAAACACAGTGAATACATGGTGTAATGCCTAGTCTAGCACATGTGCAATGATTTTAGTATCAGCTTTTCAAAGCATTTTCAAGTCCTTTTTTTTCCGAGACAGAGTATCTCTCTGTAACAGCTTTGGCTGTCCTGGAAACCACTCTGGAGACCAGGCTGTCCTCAAATTGACAGAAATCTGCCTGCCTCTGCCTCCCAAGTGCTGAGATTAAAGGCATGCACCACCATGCTCAAGTCAGTTTTCTTATTCAATATGTGGTAACTACAAAAAAAAAAAAAAAAAAAAAAAAAAAAAAAAAAACAGGTTGGAAGAAACAGAACCTGTGTAAAGTTGCTACCTCAAGTAAAGCTGTGATATTATAGCCCCAGGGGCTATAATAAAATTACAGAAACAATTAAGGAGTTAGGAAAAAAAGTATGCTACATTACCAAATGCCAGGCAGGATGTGCCTATAGGTTCAATAATGTCATGATTACTATGATGACTACAACATTCGGCTTTCCCACTGAATTTCAGGCCTATTCCACAGGAGGAACTCCGGTCTGCTACGTACGCCAGGGCAAAAGGCTGTGGGTGGGAGGTTATAGGACCTAATAGAGAAGGAACCTCTGTTGTTTTGTTGAATGAATGCAATGTGTGTCAAGTTGTTTCTGAACATTTGTGTTTCCACCCAAAGAATTATTGATGGATTAAAAACTTCCTTTTGCAGATTGGGTGTATTTGAGAAATTCATAACCATTGATGAAGCTCGTGAGAGCAACTGATGTTGCTGTGGCACAGAGGCCCAATGCTTAGTCATTGTTGGGATCTCTATCACTCTCTCCAACGCTGAGATCATTATAGAAGAGGAAATAGAAAGAATCTAAGAGCTGGAGGAAGGTGTGGAGTGCTGTGTAGCAATTTATTCTTGGAGAGAACAATAAAGCTCACGAAGGCTCCAGAAGTAGAAGAAAGAAACCTTCAAATAGTAGGAAGTTCATGAAACTAACAAAATACACAAGGCCCCTCTCAAACATTATAAAAGTAGTAAATAATTCCTGGGAGAGAGCACTAATAATTTTGACTTGCCTCCAGGAGACTATTTGACTGTCTGTACAGCTCCAGCATTGCAGCTTCCATTAGCTGTTACTCAGCTGGAGTTGGCTTTCAGTGATGCAGTTGCCTTTGAGTTATCATGCTCTGTAAGCAACCCATCACCCATACTCCCATTAAATAACCCCAATAAACTCACTAGTTTGCTAAGTCAGACTTTGATAGAATCAACACTTTGGTCTACCATCGCTTCCCTATATAGGGTGAATACAAGTCTGTATACTGTTCCCTAGAAAAACCTCACAGAACATTTTATTACCTAACTGAGATGAAGGGGGGGCGGGCTTTGGTTTTATATGCTCAAGAGGACACAAAAATATAAAAAGAGATATAAGACAAAAATCTGTGGTTACTGTGATTGTTAATTTATTTGAAATACACAGTCCACTGAACTTAAATCATTCTGTGCATGTTATTTTGAAAAATAATGTGCATGGCTAATTAAAGTACTATAAAAGAAAGGATAATGTGAAGTAAGCTAGGATGTGAGCAGAGAATTTGGAATCATTCTTTTTTAGAGGACAGGAATTTTCTTACCCTCTGCTTCTTTAAGACAGGGACTCACAAAGCCCAGACTGGCCTCAAATTTACTATCTAGTTGAAGATAACCTTCAGCTGCTCTTCTCCTGCCTCCATCTCCTGAGTGTGAAGATTACAGGTATGTACCACCACACTTGACTTATGCAGTGCTGGGTAATGAACACACGACTTCATGAATGAAAGGAAAGCATTCCAGCAACAGAACTACACCTCCAAATCCTCTAAGTCCTTCTAACAGAACCATTTACAATTCACCAAGATTAATACACAGGGAAAGAGGAGAAACAAAAAAATTGTTGTATATTCTCTAGCCCTTTCAGAAGATATGGAGTTGTTCCTTTGCCCATACTCATATGAATCTATAATAAGTGTGATATTGAAGACACCAATGGAATGGGTGCTATTCAAAAGAAATACTCCACAAATGTCACCATAGCAAAAGCAGAAAAATGTGTCCCCCAGTGTGATGTTGGAATCGTCTTAAAAAAAAAAAAAAAAGGAAGTCACAGTCCAGATTCATATTGAGCACTCTATAAGAGTCAAGAAAGCACCTGAAATGGGTGAAAGAAAATGATCAGAAAAAAATGTGGGGGGGAGGCAGAGAACTTGGGCTCAACTAAAGCATCAGCTTACTCCACAGAGTGAGCTTCAGCTGCTGAAGCCTATTCCCTATGAATCTGTGGTTTCATTGATGTTACTATAGCCAATGATGTTAAATTACTCCACAAATGACCCAAAAAACTAACCTATTCACTTTCATGCTTTACTAATGCAAGCCATACTTTCACTGAAATGAGCATTTCTTTCTTCTTCAGCTCAATTTTCTACTTCCATTATTTACTCAGCAAACCTGTGAGGAGATAGCTCTACAGATAGACACATACATACACACAGATGTATAAGAGGGGACATTAAAGCTTCCTTAAACCACCACTCTCGATACTTCCGAGAGCAGCTACAATTATAATGCTACCCAGGTTTGTGTTAAAAGCAGAGATCTGCAGTAGAACAAAGAAAAAGGGCAATTTCCCACCCACCTAAGTTTATAATACTGTGAAAGGAAGAAGGCCTAAGGAATTTGTACTCCTAAACAGCAACCACAAACTAAAGCTGCTACAAATGTGATTCAAGAGTGCAGGCTCTATTTCAATCCAGCAGCTGAACTTGGCAGTGTTATCCATATGGTTCTGGCTTGCTTATGAAGGAAAAGGGGTTATGAGATCTTCCTCTATGGTTATGGAGGACTACTGAGGCCAGGCAACATGTGGCAGGGCAATCTCTGCATGAAGTCCTGAAAGGGCAAGAGGCTCTGAGAATCCATTTCATGAAGCTTGAAAGTGAAGCCTGAATCACATTGGAGATCTCAAGATATTAGAGGTAACACAGCAATGGAATATTTGCAAAGGAAAGCTGCACACAGGAATGAAACCAGCCCTCAGAGAGAAAGGATATTATAGATACCAAATGTGGAAATATGGAGGAGACACTGTACTACAGGGTTTGGAGTTTGCCCTGCTGGGTTTTGGTCTTGCTTTGATCCAATATTTCTTTATTGGGCCCAGATTCCTCCCTTTTGGACCAGTAATGTATATTCTATGTATCACAAATACATAATTTCCTTTTTATTTTACAAATGGTTACAATAAATTAGCTTGCTTGAGTCTCAGAAGAGAGTTGAACTAGTTTTAAAACAGTGTTGAGACTGTGAAAGACTACGCAGAATTTTGAAATTGAACTGAATGCACTTTGTATTATGAGGGCCAGGGAGTAGAATCTGGTGGTTTAAATGAGATTATCAACCATAAGTCTCAGGCATCTGAATACTCTATGTCACTGGGAGCAGGCTCTGAAGTATCAAAAGACTAAGTATTTTGAGTTAACAGCCATTCAAAATAGTGTCTCCATGAAGACAACTGACTACAACTATACAGCAAAAAGAGTTTAAAACATTCATGGAAAAACTGTGAGAATCCAAGGTGTCCCCACTATAGTTTTATACTTGATATCTGCTTTATAAATCTCTTATCCCTACTAATGATGATTAGAAAAGTATACTCCAATGATAAGCTTCTAATTCAGGAGATAAGTCACTTTATCTAAGTGAAATGAACAAAATCCAGAGCAATGAGTGTCTAAACAAAAGCATGGCAAATTTACAACTATTAGACACCACAGTCTGGGGCTATCTCCTAGTCTTTCAACGAATACAGAAAGGCAGAAAACTAGACTTACAAAAGAGGAGAGACCATTAACACAAATGGATCTCACTGAAAGACATGTAATGAGGTAAGTGCTCTGGGTCTGGACAATTGCTAAGAAAGGCAAATATAGGGACTCAATAGCTAAAAACAACTTTCATATGAGAATAACCTATAAAAAAAAACATGAATTTTAAAAGCAGAAACAGAGAAAGAAGACTGGCATGGGTAGATATGTTCCCTCTTAGTTCTCCCAAGCCATGGCACTTTGCAGCAAACTCCTGTTTGGATTTTGTAGTTTGCCGGGCTATGTTTTCTCACTAGCCTCAGCTCTTGGGCTTCTAGGGGAGAAGCCCACACCTGAGCCAGTGAAGCTTTGGAGTCTGAGGCAGATAGTTGGTCCTTGCTGCTGTCTGAAGAAGGGACCTACAGGTAAGGCTTCTTGCCTCCCTCTTTAAGGTCCTGTCTGATAGGCGAGATGAGGCCCCTAAGCTGCAGCCCAACTCCAGAGCACAGATACAACCCTAGGTACTGTAAAGGGGACTGCCCCAGGGTGGTCAGGCATTGGTATGGCTCTCCTGTGAACACCATGGTCCAGAATATCATCTATGAGAAGCTGAACTACTTGGTGCCAAGGCCTTCACGTGTGCCTGGCAAATACAGCCCCTTGAGCGTGATGACCATTAAACCTGATGGCTCCATTGCTTACAAAAGGTATGAATATATGATAACTACTAGATGTAACTGTAGTTAGCATGGGCCCTCTACACCAACACCTTTAACCTGTCCGGCAAAGCAATCCTGTAGGCTTTAGCATACCATGGCAGAGAGCTTCATGTGGCCAGTTGCTCCATGTCACTGAGTGCACATTGTGTGAGGAATGTGTGTGGATGAGCATGTTATGTGTAGCATGTCTGGTGGTAAAGGAAACACATTGGTTGTCACCACAAACCAAGTGAAATATTTGTTTGGAGGTCTTCCTTTTTCTTCTCTTCCCACGAGTTTCTGATGGCCATACTGATCAGCCTAAGTCTTGAGTGGAAATATAGCTGTGGACATTTCAGAGTGCTGTGATTTTATGTAACAGAAGAATAAATACATTCATGTTGGTGGTATAAAAAAAGTAGAAACACTCTAATGTTTAATAAAGTCAGCTTCTTTTAATAAATAAATACTTCCTCAGGGGCATCCCATGAAAGTGTCACATAACAATGATGCGAGATCTCTGGCCACATGTTCACAAAGGGCCAAGCAAGCCCACTAAGTGTCTGTTCTTTCATACTTACTAATAGTCACTGCACCTAACCATTCCAGACACACCATGGATTCATCCTACCTCCTGGTCAAGAGCACAGAAAGGCTCACAGGAATGTCAGACATATGACAAGGAAGGTTGGTCGAGCACTAAACATGACAAAATAGGTGTGTACACAGCTAATCATGTTAAAAGACCAAGAACAATTATATTCTTTATTATGTTGAGGGAATAAACTTCAACAAAAAAGCTGGTCTTGTTATTGGCCTTTTCATTTCCTAACAAAAGAGTGTTTTGTTTTTTTTGTTTTTTTTTGTTTTTTGATGTTTCATGTATGAATCACATTGGAGTTATCTATAATTCCATATATACTTTCTATCTTCTGGTTTTGTTGTTGTTTTCAGACATGTTCTCATACAGCCAACAATGGCTTCATATTCACTGTGTACCCTAAGGCTGGCTGTAGCATAAGTTTCTCATCAGACTGCCAGCCCACAAATAACGACATGGAGCTTATTATTAATTATGAAAGCTCAACATGACTTCAATACCGAAATCTCAACACTGGATAAGTCTGCCAGACAGAAACGTAACAGAAAAATGAGGGAACTGACAGATTTTATGATTCAAATGAACTTAACAGACATCTACAGAACATTTCACCCAAACACAAAAGAATATACCTTCTTCTCAGCACCTCATGGAACCATCTCGAAAACTGACCACATACTCGGTAACAAAGCAAACCTCAACAGATACAAAAAAAAAAAAAAAAATTAGAATAAACCCCTGTATCTTATCAAATCATCATGGCCTAAAGTTAGAATTAAGCAACACTGATTGTAGAAAGCCCACAAAAATCATGGAAATTGAACAATGCTCAACTGAATCATCCCTAAGTCAAAGAAGAAATAAGGAAAGAAATTAAAGATTTCATTTCTCAATGAAAATGAAGAGTACAACAGATTTAAACTTAATGGGACACCATGAAAGCAGTGCTAAGAGGAAAGTTCATAGCACTAAGTGCCTACATAAAGAAGTTGGGGAAATCTCACACTATTGACTTAACACCACACCTGAAAGTCTAGAACTAAAAGAAGCAAACTCACCCAGGAGGAATACAGTACAGGAAATAATCAAACTAAGGGCTGAAATCAATAAAATAGAAACAAAAAGAATATAAAGAATCAATGAAACAAAGAGTTGGTTCTTTGAGAAAACCAACAACACAGACAAACCCTTATCCTAACTGACCAAAAGGCAGAGAGAGAATATCAAAATTAACAAAATCATAAAGAAAGGGGAACATAACAACAGACATTGAGGAAATCCAAAGAATCATTATGTCATACTCCAAAAACCTGTACTCCACAAAAATGGAGAATTTTAAAGAAATGGACAATTTTCTGGATAGGTACCACATACCAAAATTAAATCAAGACCAGATAAACAATTTAAATAAACCCATAAACCCTAAAGAAATAGAAGTAGTCATCAAAAGTCTCCCAACCAAAAAAAGGCCAGGGCCAGTGGTTTCAGCACAGAATTCTACCAGAATTTAAAAGAAGAGCTAATACCAATACTCCTCAAATTATTCCACACAACAGAAACAGAACAAACATTGTCAAACTCTTTTTTTAAAAGAGGCTATAGTTACCCTGATACCCAAACAACACAAAGATGCAAATAAGAATGAGAATTATAGACCAATCTCTCTCATGAACATTGATACAAAAATACTCAATAAAATACTGGCAAACAGGATCCAAAAACACATAAAAAAATGATACACCATAACCAAGTAAGCTTCATCCCAGAGATGCAGGGATTATTCAATACACTAAAATATGTTAATGTAATCCATCATATAAATAAGCTGAAAGAAAAAACATATGTTCATCTCATTTGATGCCGAAAAAAGCCTTCTGGAAAATCCAGTCCCCCTTCATGATAAAGGTCTTGGATAGATCAGGGATACAAGGAAGACATCTAAACATAATAAAGACAATATACAGCAAGCCAACAGCCAACAGCCAACATCAAATTAGAGAGAAACTCAAAGCAATTCCACTAAAATCAGGAACAAGACAAGGCTGTCCACTTTCTTACTATCCAAAATAGTACTCAAATTTCTAGCTACAGCAATAGGACAAAAAAAAAGGAGATCAAGGAAATACAAATTGAAAAGGAAGAAGTCAAACTTTCACTATTTACAGATGATATGAGAGTATACATAAGTGACCAAACAAAAATTCTACCAGGGAACTCCTACAGCTGATAAACACCTTCAGCAATGTGGCAGAATACAAGATTAACTAAAAAAAAAAAAAAAAAATCTGTAGCTCTCCTATATACAGACTGAGAAAGAAATCTGAGAAACATCACCCTTTACAATAGCCACAAATAACATAAAACATCTTGGAGTATCTAACCAAACAAGTGAAAGACCTGTACAACAAAAACTTTAAGTGTCTGAAGAAAAATTGAAGAAGATATCAGAAAGTGGAAAGATCTCCCAGGCTCTCGGATAGATAGGATCAACATAGTAAAAATGACACTCTTACCAAAAGCAATCAACAAATTCAATGCAATCCCCATCAAAATCCCAACACAATTCTTCACAGACCTTGGAAGAACAATACTCAACTTCATATGGAGAAACAAAAAACCAGGATAGCCAAAATAATCCTGTAAAGTAAGGGAACTCCTGGAAGTATCACCATCCCTGACTCCAAGCTCTACTATAGAGCTACAGTAATAAACACAACTTGGTATTGGCATAAATACAGACTCATGGATCAATGGAATCGAATTGAGGACCCTGGTCCCAATCCACACACCTATGAACAACTGATTTTTGACAAAGAAGCCAAAATCATACAACGGAAAAAAAGAACACATTTTCAACAAATGGTGCTGGCATAACTGGATACTGACATGCAGAAGAATGCAAATAGATCCTTATCTATCACCATTTACAAATCTCAAGTCCAAATGAATAAAAGACCTGAACATAAATCCAGGTACACTGAACCTCACAGAAGAGAAAGTGGTAAGTAGCCTTGAATGCATTGGCACAGGAGACCACTTCCTAAACATAACACCAGCAGCACAGACTCAGAATGCAACAATTAATAAATAGGACCTCCTGAAACTGAGAAGCTTCTGTAAGGCAAAGGACATGGTCAACAAGACAAAATAGCAGCCTACAGAATAGGAAAAGATCTTCACCAACCCCACATCTGAAAGAGGGCTGATCTCAAAAATATACAAAGAACTCAAGAAACTAGACACCAAAATACCAAATAATCCAATTAAAATATGAGATACAGATTTAAACAGAAAATTCTCAACAGAAGAAACTCAAATGGCCAAAAGACATTTAAGGAATTGCACAACATCCTTAGCCACCAGGTAAATGCAAATCAAAGCAACTCTGAGATACCATCTTACACCTATCAGAATGTCTATGATCAAAAACTCTGGTAACAGTTTATGCTGGAAAAAGTGTGGAGTAAGAAGAAGCACTCCTCGATTGTTGGTGGGAGTACAAAGATGTACAGCTATGTTGGAAATTAGTATGGTATTTTCTCAGAAAATTGGGAATCAACCTACCTCAAGACCCTGCAATAGCACTTTTGGGCATATACCCAGAGAATGCTCACTCACACCACAAGGACAATTTGCTCAACTATGTTCACAGCAGCATTACTTGTAATAGCCAGATCCTGGAAACAACCTAGATGCCCCTCAACAGAAGAACAGATAAAGAAAATGTGGTACATTTACACAACAAAGTACTACTCAGAGGTAAAACGATGTCATCTTGCAATTTGCAGGCAGATGAACTAGAAAAAAAACCATCCTGAGTGAGGTAACCCAGACACAGAAAGAAAAACATGGTATGTCCTCACTCATAAGTGGATAATAGACACAGAGCAAAGGATAACCAGCCTACAATCCATAACTCCAGAGAATCTAGGTAAAAGGGGGACCCTAAGAGGGACACACATTGAGAGTTCCATGAAAGGAAAACAATTGAGATCTCCAGGGTAAACTGGGAGGGAGGTGGTGGGGGAACATGCGGGATCAAGAAGACTGAGTTGGGGGAGGGGTGGATGTGGAGACCAATGAAAGAGATATCTTGATAGGGGGAGACAGTAGGGGGTTCAGGAGAAACCTATGGCTAGCAAAATTCTCAGGAATCCACAAGGATGACCCCAGCTAAGACTCTCAGCAATAAGGAAAAGGGTCTCTGAAGAGACCTTCCCCTTTACTTAGATTAATGACTGCCCTAATTGTCATCATAGAGCCTACATCCAGTAACTGATGGAAGCAAATGCAGTGACCCACAGACAAGCACTGGGCTGAGCTCCTGGATTTCAGTTGAAGAGAGAAAGGAGGGATCATATGAACAAGGGGGGGTCAAGACCACAATGGGGAAAACCACAGAGTCAGCCGACACGAGCTAGTGAGAGCTCATAAACTAAGGACTGAGATCTGGGGAACCCACATGTCACCCTCTGAATGTGGGTAACAGTTACTTGATCTGTTGGGGGGGTCCCTGGCAGTGGAGCCCACTCACTATGGTGGGATACCTTGCTCAGCCTTGATACAGAGGGGAGGGGCTTGGTCCTGCCTCAACTTGGTATGCCCCCACTGAAGATTGGATGGCGGTGGAAAGCAGGGGGAGTGGGAAAAGGGGAGGGAAGGAGAACTGAGGTTGGTATGAAAAATACTTCCTTTTGCTCACTATATTTAGGGGCATTCTAACTTTACCTTGTAATTTTTTTTTCAGGAGTAAACTGATTTCAATTTATTGTTCTGTTTGTTGTATATAACTTTATTTTGAAAATCATCATGTTTGATGCCTTTGTTTTTTTTCTTTTTTCCTCTCTTCTAATCT